>NC_091287.1:292976746-293276746 GCF_032444005.1 Ranitomeya imitator | reverse complement strand
GTTAACGATATCGTTGCTCTTTGTGACGTAGCAACGATATCGTTAACTAAATCGTTTTGTGTGACAGCGACCAACGACCAGGCCCCTGCTGGGAGATCGTTGGTCGCTGGGGAAAGTCCAGCACTTTATTTTGTCGCTGGATCTCCCGCAGACATCGCTGAATCGGCGTGTGTGACGCCGATTCAGCGATGTCGTCACTGGTAACCAGGGTAAACATCGGGTTACTAAGCGCAGGGCCGCACTTAGTAACCCGATGTTTACCCTGGTTACCGTTGTAAATGTAGAAAAACAAACATTACATACTTACATTCCCGGTTTCTGGTCATGTCCCTCGCCGTCAGCTTCCCGCACTGACTGGTGAGCGCCGGCCAGCTGTAAAGTACAGCACAGCGGTGACGTCACCGCTGTACTTTACGGCCGGCGCTCAGTCAGTGCTGGAAGCTGAAGGCGAGGGACATGACCAGACACCGGGAATGTAAGTATGTAGTGTTTGTTTTTTTACATTTACAATGGTAACCAGGGTAAACATCGGGTTACTAAGTGTGGCCCTGCGCTTAGTAACCCGATGTTTACCCTGGTTACCGGGGACTTCGGGACCGTTGGTCGCTGGAGAGCTGTCTGTGTGACAGCTCTCCAGCGACCAAACAGCGACGCTGCAGCGATCGACATCGTTGTCGGTATCGCTGCAGCGTCGCTTAGTGTGACGGTACCTTTACAGGCCAGTCAGGGTAATCTGTGTAACTCCACCCCACCACTGATTGGCAGCTTGCGGACAATGAAAATTGTAAACAGGAAGCTGCCAGTCAGAGGTGTGGGCGAGGTGTTACACAGCTCAGCATTCTGAGCACTACTACTTCTACAGCAGAGAAAACAAGAATTCTATCAAAACTACACAAGACAGTCCAGTAAGTGATACATCTCTGGTGTCAAGCTCTCTGCCCTGACATCATTCTGCTATTAGATTACATAGAAAAAACTGCTGACAGATTCCCTGTAAGTCATCATTGATGTGTCCAATTTATGTGCCTGGACTACACTTCGCAACTGCTATCAGCCTTCGGATGAAGCCTCGTTAGCTCTACATCCCCTACGTCCCCTAAATCATCCATGCAGAATTGTCTTCTGCTATTGCTATTGAGCTGAAACCATACACACAGGGCCGGCTCCAGGTTTTCGTCGGCCCTTGGCGAAAGAGTCTCAGTTAACACATACCACAATTCATGATGCACGCACAGATATTGCAGAGAAATATGGTATAGTACAATGCCAAAGATTTCACTTCTTAAATTACATGAGTGGCATCTATTGTAAATTCTGAAATACCATACATATAGCATAATGTATCTCATAGTCCTCCATTTATAATGCACAGCCCATAGTCCTCTATATTCGTATAATACACAGCCAATATCCTTCATAAAATATACTGCATGGCCCATAGTCCTTCATATAGTATAATGAACAGCCCATATTCCTCCAGATAGTATAATGTGCCTACATATATAATGCACAGCCCATAGTCAACCATGTAGTTTAATGCACAGTCCATATAGTCATCCATGTAGAATAATGCACAGCCCATATAGTCATCCATGTAGTATAATGTAGAGCTCATAGTCATCCATGTAGCATAATGCATAGCCTATATATCCATTTAGTATAATGGATATCCCACAGTCATCCATGCAGTATAATGCACAGTCCATTGTCATCCATGTAGTATAATGCACAGCCCATAATCATACATGTAGTATAATGCACAGCCCATAATCATACATGTAGTATAATGCTAAGCCCATAGTCATCCATTTATTATAATGCACAGCCCACAATCATCCATACAGCATAAGGCACAGCCCATAATCATCCATGTAGTATAATGAGCAGCCCATAATCACACATGCAGTATAGTGCACAAGCCATAGTCATCCATGTAGTATAATAAACGGCCCATAGTCATCCATGTAGTATAATGCACAGCTCATATTCCTCCAGATAGTATAATGCACCTTTATATATAATGCACAGCCCATAGTCATCAATGTAGTTTAATGCACAGTCCATAGTCCTTCATGTAGCATAATGCACAGCTCCTAGTGATCCATGTAGTATAATGTACAGCCCATAGTCACCCTTGTAGTATAATGCACATCCCATATAGTCATCTATGTAGTATAATGCGGAGCTCATGGTCATCCATGTAGCATAATGCACAGCCCATAGTCATTCATGTAGTATAATGCACAGCCCACAGTCATCCATACAGTATAATGCACAGCCCATAATCATCCATGTAGTATAATGTACAGCCCATAATCATACATGTAGCATAATGCACAGCCCATAGTCATCCATTTATTATAATGCACAGCCCATAATCATCCATGTAGTATAATGAGCAGCCCATAATCACACATGCAGTATAGTGCACAAGCCATAGTCATCCATGTAGTATAATAAACGGCCCATAGTCATCCATGTAGTATAATGCACAGCTCCTAGTCATCCATGTAGTATAATGTACAGCCCATAGTCACCCTTGTAGTATAATGCACATCCCATATAGCCATCTATGTAGTATAATGCGGAGCTCATGGTCATCCATGTAGCATAATACACAGCCCATAGTCATTCATGTAGTATAATGCACAGCCCACAGTCATCCATACAGTATAATGCATAGCCCATAATCATCAATGTAGTATAATGTACAGCCCATAATCATACATGTAGTATAATGCACAGCCCATAATCGTACATGTAGTATAATGCACAACCCATAGTTATTCATGTATTATAATGAACAGCCCATAGTCATCCATATAATATAATGCACAGCCCAGTCATACATGTAGTATAATGTACCGCCCATAGTCATCCATGTTGTATAATACACAGCCCATAGTCATCCATGTAGTATAATGCACAACCCATATAGTCATCCATGTAGTATAATTAACAGCCCATAGTCATCTGTATAATATAATGCATAGCCCAATCATACATGTAGTATAATGTACCGCCCATAGTCATCCATGTTGTATAATACACAGCCCATAGTCATCCATGTAGTATAATGCACAACCCATATAGTCATCCATGTAGTATAATTAACAGCCCATAGTCATCTGTATAATATAATGAACAGCCCATAGTCATCCATACAGTATAATGCACAGCCCATAGACACCCATGTAGCAATATGACCACCATGTACTCACTGATTTAAACAAACTAAATACTCACATCCACTCCCCAGCCACGCTACTTCCTCTTCTGAAGCTGGCAGCTGAGTTCAGCATGCAAGCTATGGGAGCGTATGACATCACTGCCATGCACCCCTGGTCACATGCACGCCAACATTAGCTACTGCCCTCTGATTGGCTGGCAGCATGTATTACTGCGCACGGGTTTGTGTGCTGCAATACACTTCAGCTGAATGTGTGACCGTGGTAGTTATGTTCCTGCAGATGGCGAGTGGGCCCCCCATTTTTCCAAGGCCCCACCCTTGCCTTAGTGTTGTAGGTGGTGAAGCCGACCCTGTAGACACATGTGAATAGATCAGGTGATTCTACCATCCAGAAAAGGGTATTAAGAAATTTTCAAGCAGCAAGCTTCAGCTCAGTGGCGACAGTGCCAAATAGCTTAGAATGGAAGTCATATGGGACTTCAAGGATGTTCTGGGTGGGGGACTTCATCCACATCAGCCATTGGATTATGAGGCTGACAGAAGTCATGATTATTAAACTGTTCTACACTGACTTGTATACGCCATGGTAAAGTGAAAAGTGAATTTTATTAGCTATCAGGGTTACCAACTTTACTTTCTATTTTTTTTCTAGAGCATGATTCTGATATGACGACATCAGCTGCATTCACTGGGAACTGTAAAATGATGATAATTGCAGTCAAAACATTCTCTATAAGTTTCTTCAGTTTCAAAAGAATCATGGACACCTTCATTTTTTTCATGTGCAGAGCAAAAAAGTGACCTTCTTTACGGACATTCCTGTAATTTCTGTATGGTTGACAACCCTGTCCACTATGCCTAGCTGTGTGCGGGGTAGTTAATCAACACATGTTTAAAAAAAGTATTTACTTGGCGAGCAACTCAGTGGCAGTTGGTTTGACGAGGGTTATTGAAAAAAACCAAAACATTTTTCCAGGTTTTTTCTTATATCATTTCACTTTGAAAGTCTACAGTAAATGTTACACAATCTAGAATGATGCAATAAAATAGGTAAAAGTTAGTGGCTAGCGAATATACCCGTTACTCGAGATATCTTGAGCACGCTCGTTGGTCTTCCGAGTATTTTTTACTGCTCGGAGATTTAGTTTTTCTTGCCGCAGCTGAATGATTTACATCTGTTAGCCAGCATAAGTACATGTGGGGATTTCCTAGCAACCAGGCAAAACTAAATCTCCGAGCACTAAAAAATACTCGGAGGACCCCCGAGCGTGCTCGAGAAACCTCGAGTAACGAGTATATTCGCTCATCACTAGTAAAAGTCTATCAAACATTAGCCTATATAATATATTTTATGATGATCTATGCATTCATTATCAACTCTAATATTAATCACAATAAGGATTGACTAATGAGCATGGGTAATGAGCCATCAGTCAGCTGCCATATAGATTGCTCCATGAAGCGAAACCTAAGTGCACTACAGAGCTGCTCCTGAGAGCCATTTCCTCACCTCAGATTCCAGAAGCTTCTTTTTCTGTGACAGGTGAGAGGAGGACATTTGTCTTTTTACCGCACTTCGTCTAGCTTCTGTCTCTGATTTACTTTCTGGTCTTGGATGGTCATGAACTCCTTTTGCCTGAAAATAAATCTTTATTTGTTATTCTAGAACAGATCGCCTGCAGATTACCAGTTTCACTAGAAGATATGGATGATAAGTACGTCTGGCTTGACTCAATGTGTCTATGGGGTTGTTCTAGCAGAAGAGGTTATGCTGCATTTTTTGATCCAGCCATAACGAACACTATGAATGCACATTTCCCAGTGCATTGATCTCTCTATATGAAATGTAAATATATTTGACTTTTTTTTCAGAACATAAAAATGGTTGCTAAATATCACCTGAAAGAAGATGGCTTTTCCATCTAGGCGCCAGAAATTAGTAACTGGATAACCACTGTGACCTCTACAAGGGATCAATTCTAGAGCAGAGCTACAGTTACTGCAGAGCTTTTCTGGAAAGAAAGGAGTATTAAAACATATTAATATTGTTGTTTTATATACATTTACGTCTACAGGATTTTTTTCCAGTATACGGACCGCACACGGACGACAAGTGAGAAAAAATTGTCCCACTTTTCTAGAAGAAACTCTGAAGATTTTTTTATACGGTTGTATGAAGCTATCCTAAGGCTCTGTTCACACGTTGAGTTTTTGACACTTTTTTAATGCAAATTTTAAGCTGTATTTTACAGTACCAGCAAACTCATGCAAACACATTGTGTTTTTTTTCCTGACTGATTTGGAAAACTGCTGCCTTTTTGCAAACTGCAGCATGTCACTTCTTTCAGCGTTTTTTTTTTTAGCGTACATGTATTTTCAGCCATAGGAAACAATGGGTAAGTGCAAAAACATAGGGAAAAAAAAGGTAAATATCAGTTTTTGCTGCATTTTTGGTGCAAAAAACCTAAGGAAGTGAAATCATGCTTTTTTTTTTTTTTTGGGGGGGGGCGCTAAATTTATCAATATGCACAAGAGACAGCAAAAAGAAAACAATAAAAACGCAGCAAAACCTGCATTTTGTAGGCAGCTTGCGGGAAAGAAACGCAGGAAAAATGCAATGTGTGAACATAGCCTCAATGATAACCTTGACAATTACATTATAGAAACAGGAAGACTAAAAATCAGACAAACAATATAATTTAGTGCATCATTGATGCAACAATTGAGGTAGATATCTATTTATATTTTATCCTGAAATTAAAGTACACCAACCCTGAGAGGTACAGTATGCCTAACACATAATGTGCAAGTAAAAGTGTTGTTGGCATTAGAAGTTTTCAATTTATCTTTTTTGTTTAGGGATAGTCCACTAAATAAAAGTATGAGATGATAACTCATTTTTTTCATTGTTATGAAGAAGGCTGGATGATAGTAAATTGGTGTTACATGCCCATCTTAATAATTATGCCCCATAATTTATGGTATCTAGACCTGTAGAGGAGCCGTAAACTAGACCCAAATGTTTATTATTAACGCGTTAAAAATGGATTAAATTTATATATGCTACAAACATGAGATTGTTTTTTTGCAGTTGCTTTGGTTTATTAAATAGCCTAAATTTGGAGCATAATATTTTTACTTTATTGCCATTCCTATTTAGAGCTTTTGCTGGTCACTTGGTATGGAAAACATATTTTTATTTTTCAGCACCCTGATATTTCTTAGAATTATGAATAAAGACAACACAGCATTATAGTCTGAGCACTTAAGTAATTGTGTCCTTGGCACCAGCAGAAATCACAGACTAAATAAAAAATGGGATCTATATTCAGTAATAATAATAAATTACGCAGGTGCCAATGACAATAGGGAGTCATTACATAACGGAAAATTGACACTAGGGTGAAACCAGTGCACACATAGGTGCAACCATAGTGAGAAAAGGTCATTCATCCATTGCACTCACTTTGCTGCTTCTGTCTTGCTTTGTCGCAGATTGCTGGTCTGAGCTGTAGTTTCCCCCCATCCTGTAATGCACAGCCCCTGCTGCAGACCACCACTCCCAGACAGGACTTCTTCAGGATCTGACAGTTGTGGTTGTTGGTGTTCCTCATGGCCCAGCCACTGAGGTGGCGCTGGGCATTCTTATCCTCTCCATTGTATATGAATCTAACATAGCCATCTGTCCATTCCTGGAAGTTGTCAAACTGCTTTATATCCTGAAATATAAAATGGGATGATTCATACTAGTGGCATAATATAGAATAATTCCTTTAATAAATCAGTGCTAATTTGTTACCAACCTGGCCCCTCTTCTTTACCTGGACATATTATACAAAGCATATAATCAGAAGTAGCAGCGTTTGTATATCAGAATTATTTAATATCCTTTTCTTTATATTGGTAAAGGTTTGTTTATTAAATATATATAATAATGATACAGAGTTATGAAATTATAAAATGATTTACAGATGTAGGGAGATATATCATCATTAGATACGATGAGGGATTTAGTGGAAAGAACACAGACTATTATTATGCTGAAACTTCGGTCCTATTCTATATATACCTTATTAACCTTGTTGGGATGTTATGCGGCTTTGTGATCTGAGCCCAAGCTTATAGAATGACTTATATTACAGAGATTCGGAAGCTGCAGACTTTATTCCACTTGGCCTAGCCGGCAATTAAATCTTACTAGAGGACTGGACCTGCACTGACTTCCATCACCGGCAGATAATAAACATTCTGCTAAATAACTAGCAAAGAAAACATAAATCAATGGAATCTGAATATGCCGAGCACATTATTGATAAAGGTCTGCGGATCTTTTCATCCTCACTTATTCTGTGCAATTTCTATTCCTTGCAGCATTTCTCATCGCTTCACAAACTTCGGGCAGAAAGTATAATCTACAACGATTAATAATAGTACTCATCATATTAATACTGTCCATAACTGAGCATCCTCCGCTGTGAGCTGCATGGAGATGTTTGCTCAGGTAGAAGATTGGTTTGGCAATAGATTAGCGCTTATAATTGAGACTGAACAGTCCAGTAACAGCGATGACATGTTCCCCATTGATGGCTCAGACTGGGATGTTTGCTGATGCTTTACTGAGTACACACTGGATTATTCACAGCAAATATGGCACAAGTGCTCCCTGCCTATACCGATATACTGGTGTGAGGAGGAGAGGAGGGCTCTGCAATAGCATAGATACATCCATATCTGTCTACCTATCAAACATCTATCTATCTATCTATCTATCTATCTATCTATCTATCTATCTATCTATCTACCTATCAAACATCTATCTATCTATCTATCTATCTGCACACGTATGTGTATGTGTGTATATATATATGTGTGTATATATATTATATATATGAATAGAGAATAGATGGACAGATAGATAGCTAGATAGATAGATAATAGATAGATAGATGATAGATATAATAGATTTAAGGTAGATAATAGATAGATAGATAGATAGATAGATAGATAGATAGATAGATAGATAGATAGATAGATAGATAGGAGATTTTTATATTTGTGGAAAATAGTGGAACAGCAAAAATAATCCAATTGTAATAATATAAATAATAAAAAGAACTCGAAAAATGCAAAAGAAAAAAGTGGACTTTTAACTAACCTATGTGGCAAAGTTTCAATCCTTTTCAACCTTTTTTTTTTTTTTTTCTAAAGAAGCTCTGTGACCGAAACGTTGCCACATGGGCTAATTAAAACTCTCTTTTTTTTTTATCTTATGTATCTGTAGTGTGCCGCCTCTTTTTAATATATATATATATATATATATATATATATATATATATATATATATATATATATATATATATATATATATATAAATAAACACTAGATATACCACAGACACCTTAATAGATCTGGATGTGGATACATATATATATATATATATATATATATATATATATATATATATATATATATATATATGTATGGTTTGTGTAGCGTTACAGCGAATCTTCACTAGAAGTACAAGAAATATCTGGAAACGTGAACAGAATGTTATGAGTTATTGAAAACGTAGACATATTGTCTCTAAATTGTTTTCTGTCCAAAAGAAAAGCGTATGCAAAAGAATTATAGGTGCTTTTCTGCTAGTATAGATATTACTACATTAATAGCCGCATACTTAGAGGATTGACATGAAGATGTCTTTCTTTATTTGCTGTCCTTACAGAATCTCATTGATTTTTTTACCTATTTTTCATCGAAATTCTTCTCTCTAATTCAACCAAAACGAATGTTGTTTAGGAAATCTTCAGGCAGCAAAAACCAGAATAACAGCCGCGCAGCCACTTGTGGAGAAGAGAATGTCTTGCCCTTGACTCTGAGATCTAGAACTATTAGTTATTTACACGTTGCTTGTAATCCCCTATTGCATTATCCCTGAATAATATTTCACTATGTGATCTTAGTGTTAGAACCTTATAAAAAAAAATAATGTAATTTGTGGTTATTGGAAAGAGAATTAACTACAATAATTAGCAAACAGAAGTTCTAGAACGAATTATTGTAAATAGAGTGATTAGAATCTATTATATATAATATCCCACTCATGATTACATCATGCAACCCAAATACTACTAATAATAATGTAGTATCTAAATATTAGGAAGGTGCACATGCCCTGAAAATAATAATTCTATGGCCAATCGTTCATATGTACTGCATGTTTTCTAATTGCTGGAGGCTCTGCCGACACTCAGTCTAATAGCTCTACAATTACTGTGTCCTACTTGTAACGTTTGCTAATTGTTCTATTCTTCAGCAATTAATATGTCATCGTTATTTACTGAACTCCTGCAGATTTCTTCAAGTTTTGACAGATGATAGATAGTTTGATAGATAGACTGTGATATAGATAGATAGATAGACAGACAGACAGACAGACAGACAGACAGATAGATAGATAGATAGATAGATATAGGATAGATAGATAGACTGTGATATAGATAGATAGATAGATAGATAGATAGATAAATATGGGATAGATAGATAGATAGTGATATAGATAGATGGATACATAATAGATAGTTTGATAGATAGATAGAGGATAGATAGACAGATAAAAATAGACAGATAAAAATAGATAGATAGATAGATATAGGATAGATAGATAGCTAGATAGATAGATAGATAGATAGATAGATAGATATAGGATAGATAGACAAAGGATAGATAGATAGATAGATAGATAAATATGGGATAGATAGATAGTGATATAGATAGATGGATACATAATAGATAGTTTGATAGATAGATAGATAGATAGATAGATAGATGATAGATAGACAGATAAAAATAGACAGATAAAAATAGATAGATAGATAGATATAGGATAGATAGATAGATAGATAGATAGCTAGATAGATAGATAGATAGATAGATAGATAGATAGATAGATAGATAGATATAGGATAGATAGACAGATACATATTTTGATAGGTGGATAGATAGATAGATAGATAGATAGAAAGAAAGAGAGTGATATAGATAGATAGATAGATAGATAGATAGATAGATAGATAGATAGATAGATAGATAAATGTGGGATGGATAGATAGATAGTTTGATAGATAGATAGATAGATAGATAGATAGGAAACAGCACCAGCAAAAAAGGCAACATAATAAAGTTTTGGTAGTGCATTATAGCAACGTTTCGGTTCTTAGTGTGAACCTTTTCTCAAGCCTAGGTTGGATAAATAGTTGATAGATACTATGGCTAGAAAATATATAGATAGATGATAGATATAGTAGATGCTAGATGCAGTAGATGATAAATAGATAATGATTTTATTTTTGCTTTGGCTATGAATATTACACCTTTCTACAGGTACACAGAACCCATTGTCATTGCTAATGAAATGATCTCCTGTAAGGATGTGAGCAGATTGTCAGAGGCTTCTTGTCACCGTGGTTGTTGTGTTTGCAGGCTGTGAAGAGCATACATCCCAGGTCTCCATGCATGCAGTGTGAAAGTATCTGTCAGGCTCTACTTAGTGTAAAAGGCGCTGGTTGTAGACTCAGAGTCTCTGAACTTCTCCAAGCCCCCGGTTTCCAGCCCAGAGAGGGGCTCTGCTGGCCAGGAGGCTGCACTCACCTGCGGGAGTTTGGGGTCATTGATGTCCCAGGTGAGCTTCATCCCATAAGAGCAGATACAGTCTGATTCATCGTACATGTCCCCAGACACCTTGGACATGGTCTTTACAGCGATTGTTAATTCTCCTATGAAGAGGAGAGACTACAACAATTAACCACCAGGTATCAGCTGCTACATATATAGCTGGATGCCTGCTGCAGTCCCACACATTAAAGGTCCACCAGAGATAAGGGAATGCAGACAGTGACAGGTGTGAAGTCCCAGAGCTGAAGTGTGACTTACCTGTGTGGATGGGTGATGGGCTCAGAGTCCTCTGGCTGCAGTCAGGTACAGGTAGGCTGCTTCACTGCCCTGTGCCCACCCTCCTCCTGCCTTATGTAGATGAGGGGCAGGGGTGATCCATGCTGCTGAGCCCTCCTTCCACAGGCAGGAGAAGCATGGAGATCATAGGGAGTCCATTCATTCAGGGCAGGAACATGTAATGCAGACATAACAGGAGATGTCAGGCTGTACAGAGGGGGCAGCACATCAGGGGTCTACCTTGTGTTTTTTTAAAGTAGTGGATTTTCACCAGGAAGCAGTGATAATCCTGGAGAGAAATGAGGGTCTTCTTCCTGCAGGAACTGGAAATTACATTAGAAGCCCCAACTTTCCCCAACATAAGAATATTCTTCTTGCTCCTATTACCAATATCACTCCCATAAAATATACTACATATGTTATTGCTAGAACTGCAGCTATAAAAACTACACATGGAAATGACTCGATCACCATC
Source organism: Ranitomeya imitator (assembly GCF_032444005.1). NCBI lineage: Eukaryota > Metazoa > Chordata > Amphibia > Anura > Dendrobatidae > Ranitomeya > Ranitomeya imitator. Next base: position 293,265,131 of record NC_091287.1, on the reverse strand, counting down.
TAAACTAATGCTCATTATTGTATGAATATCAAGAAATCTGAATATTGCAATGATTCTAATAAAAACAGTAAAAGTCATACTGACATTGCCTGGAAATCCGAAATCTAAACTAATGGAACATAACAAGGAAAATGCCACAAAATGATCTATAGTCACATAAGGATAATATCTAATACGCTAAGTTTTCTGTGATTTCTCCAAGGGATCTCGCTTTTCAGCACGGCATTGCTGTAACTTGTAGTTCCACTTCAATATTTATTTACTTGTTTAGATGTTGTGTATAACAGAGGTCAGTATTGTATTTAGTCTGTATCTCAATTTCTTATTGTACAGTGAAGGCTAATTCTAACATTTCAGTGAATAATGATTTAATTATTAATTAATAAGCGAATGTGATAGATGTATTTTTGTTACTTGTACAGATTTTTAACTGTTTGTGTTGCAGTGATTTTCTGCTATGAATATAATTGATGTTCCCCCATTGCTTGGTGTCTATGGCTTACTACTAGTTATTGTCGGGAAATTTCAGTCACTCACCAACTATTGTAAAACTGCAACTCCTAGGATCTCTGAAAAGCCTGTGTTAGTCAAGGGATGCTGGGAGTTGTAGTGTCACATCAGCTGAAGAGATGTTGCAGACCAATGCATTATGTGTTGCTCCCACTCTGGCATTATGCACCTGTCATGATTTATGGAGGTGCAAGCAGTGGATTTCCATGATCTCTTTTCTATTCAGTGCCCTAATTTCTTTGAATTGGGCAGAATAACATTAGTAATTATTGTGTACTTTCTGGTTAGGAAATAATTGTGAATTCTCCATTTATTAAAGTTTTTTATTTAGTCAAGGTAATTACTGAATGTTACAGAATATTAAAGCATAACTGTCATTTTAATTTTTATTTCTCAAATCAATAATACTCATTAAAATAAGCAACTTTCATCATATATTTTATCGGAGGATTCTGCTTCATTTTCCTCCCAGATTGATTTTTCATTCTCAATTTATGGATAAAATCTGTAAAATTTGTATTCAGTGAAGACAGATATTCCCATTACTGAGATAGAGGAGGTGACAGTTTGTGCTTTAAAATGCTTTGGAGAGTTGAGGAGGAGGAACTAGAGGCAAAAAAGTTATCCTAAAAGGACTGTTAAAGTTCTCCATAGAACTTTATGATCACTAACCGCCATCTCCTATCTCAGTAATGGGAAATTACTGTATTTACTAAAGACATTTTACTTTGAACTGAGAATACTTTGAATGGTCAGTCCAGAAGAAGAAAAAAAATATATTTCACTGATAAGATATATTATAAAGTTTCTTATTTTGCAAAAAAAAAAAACCCATCACAGTTTGCATGTTACTTTCTCAAAAAATAATGTACATGGTCTATCTAATTTAAATTAATTGAAATTCAAATTTGCCAACATCCCCAAATTTTTCCCTCAGAATTCAACTAGCGGTAAATAAATTTGCTCCTATCTCAGTATTGAAAAGCTTGTAATTGCTTGGAAAATACATACAGCTCTGGCAAAAATTAAGAGACCACTGCAAAATTTTCAGTTTCTCTGATTTTACTCTTTATGGGTATATTTTTGAGTAAAATGTAAATTGTTCTTTTATTCTATAAACTTCTGACAGCATGTCTTTGAATTTCCAAGCAATACATTTTGTATTTTTTTTTTCCTGAAAAGGAGAAATGGTCAAAATTAAAAAAAACAGTGCTTTCAAACCTCAAATAATGCAAAGAAAACAAGTTCATAATCATTTAGAAACAACAATACTAATGTCTTAACTCAGGAAGAGTTTAGAAATCAATATTTTGTGGAATAACCATGATTTTTAATCACAGCTTTCATACGTCTCGGCATGCTTTCCACCAGTCTTTCACACTGCTTCTGGCACAAAATTTTAAGCAGTTCTTCTTTGTTTGATGGCTTGTGACTATCCATCATCCTCTTGGTTACATTCCAGAGGTTTTCAATGGGGTTCAGGTCTGGAGATTGGGTTGCCCACGACAGGGTTTTGATTTGGTGGTCTCTTAATTTTTGGCAGAGCTGTATGTCAGACAGGAGACAGAGAGACCCCCTCTGATCATAATACCGGTGAGAGATGACCCTGCTGACCATAACACCTTTTACATTAGAAGGAGAGACTTACCCATTGATTCTGGAGATGGAAAACAACTCTGCCGTATAAACTGTGCTCCGCTGGGAACCGCTGATCGGTGATGGTCCAGCAACTGACCACAACTGTACCCTTGTATGTTGTATGTACCTAGGTATGGTCATCCGCTAGATGTGATAGCTGCAGGGCATTAAGGGGAGACCTGCCATTTGCTCACTCTCTGATGTCCCAGCAGTTCTTTTGCATTAAGGGGAGACTTGCCATTAGTTCACTCTCTGATGTTCCAGCAGGTCTTTTGCATTAAGGGGAGACCTGCCATTAGCTCACTCTCTGATGTTCCAGCAGTTCTTTTGCATTAAGGGGAGACCTGCCATTTGCTCACTCTCTGATGTTCCAGCAGTTATTTTGCATTAAGGGGAGACCTGCCATTTGCTCACTCTCTGATGTTCCAGCAGTTCTTTTGCATTAAGGGGAGACCTGCCATTTGCTCACTCTCTGATGTTCCAGCAGTTCTTTTGCATTAAGGGGAGACCTGCCATTTGCTCACTCTCTGATGTTCCAGCAGTTCTTTTGCATTAAGGGGAGACCTGCCATTTGCTCACTCTCTGATGTTCCAGCAGTTCTTTTGCATTAAGGGGAGATCTGCCATTAGCTCACTCTCTGATGTTCCAGCAGTTCTTTTGCATTAAGGGGAGACCTGCCATTAGCTCACTCTCTGATATTCCAGCAGTTCTTTTGCATTAAGGGGAGACCTGCCATTAGCTCACTCTCTGATGTTCCAGCAGTTCTTTTGCATACCTCAAATCAAATCTCAAAATGTTTGAATTCATGTGAAACGACGAACTTCAGGAAATTCGACTCAAACTCAATCCTCCACAGATCGTTGTACTCATCTCTACTAATGTGCCTTAATTAAGGCATAATGAAGTTGTAACTTAGTGGAATATTAGTGCTGAAAAATTCCACACCATGTATAAATACAAGGCTGAGGAATAAGTACATCGATCCAGGTCGCTGGCAAAGGTGGTTTGTAAAATTCTTTTTAATTGAGATTTTGGGCCACATTATTCCCTACACTTCACACCTTGGCCTGAACTGATTGATTGAAATGAAATACTACAGTCCTTTATAAGGAAGTAGCTCTTCAGATGCCACATTTTATGTTCGATAGTAGCTGCATATGACATATTTCAGTTGCGGGTAATTTCCTGCAAAAGTATCTGTGACAGTAATGCCACTCATCTTGGAATACTCGTCCCTGTTGTCACCTATGAACATTTTCAATGGTTTTCCCAGCATCTATTTCAGGGTTGCCAACTTGACTTTTTATTTTTCTGGACAGCACATTAAAAACATCATCACAAACAAGGTTTTTTTACGGACACGTTGGAAAACCATAAGAAACCATTATGAATGTAAATGATACATGTTTACAGCCCATAATTCTGACATGAAAACATTGGCTGTCTAGGACTGTCCTGGAATTTCTGGACGGTTGGCAACCCTGATCTGAATGTCACCTCTAGGATGTCATAGATTGGGCTTCTCTATATAATTTCTGTGCTGATAAGTGATCTGAGTAGATGAACATTAATCTTAGTCATGTTGGTGACCTAACGTTTGTCTAGTTACTGGCAATAGAGACCACGAAATCAAGGTCTGTAATTGAAAACATGGATAGGACCTAGAACTTCGTTATAGTCTCATACATCATAGCATCTCTGTGAGAGGAGCCCAAGGGACACCCCTGTTTTTTTGATCACCTTCTATAGTTAATGTATGGACAGAGAAGTAGACTGACCTAGCTACTGGAATAACCATTCGGCCAACCCTTCTCACACAGCCAACACCCTAAATGCAGTCCGGCACACAAGCTTGAAGAAAACTGCCACGGTCTGGCCAGGAGCCTGTAGTTGAGGATAGGGCCACCTTTCATCTGGTAACAATCTTAGAAAGTCAACACCTATTTTGATCCTGAAATATATGTCCAAGGGAACTCCACTATACAATATCATTTCTATAACCCCTCTTAGAATCAACATGAATACAATGACAATACGTCTAAAATGAATCTATATTCAATACATAACTGCACAATGTTTAAAACATGTAAAAGACATCATAGAGACAGAAGGCCACTACTGACACATAAATCATATAAACATAAAATACATAATATCGTAAGACCAGGGTGGTGTATCATAAATAACCAAAGGTATTATATAGAAATTAATTTCTGGCTTGATGAAATGAATAGATTAATGAATTGTCTATAACTAGCTCTAATAATGACTGTGTAGTAACAACATAATGAAATATAGCGAAAACATGCAGAGAACAAATAATCAATGCAGAATAAACAGCATCTGAAAAACAAAGTAATCTTTCAAACCCAAGTTGGGACCATGGGAAGGACACAGAAGTAGCAGCTGACAAATGAGACATTGATATGTGTTTCTCCTTTTGGCTTTGTCTGGTGATACATGGGTTTGTAATGTTACTGTTTTCTAAAGCTGTTGTTTGTGTGTTGATTATAATTGCTATGAATGATCTTGCTATTACTTATTGTTCTACATGCTGTTACTCTACTGTGATTATTGGAGCTAGTTATAGACAACTGATCTACTAAACATATCAAGCCAGCAGATTATTTGTGCAGAACACCTTTGGTTGGTTATGGTGTACCACCACTGCTATACTATGTTGTATGTTTATCTGACTTTATGAATATGTATTGAGTAGTGGTATTCCACATCTGCTATGCCTTTTAATTATTATTAAACAGTGCATTTGTTATATGCCAAAGAAAGTTTAATTTTATAAGTCCTATCATTGTACTGATGTTAAATTTAAGGGGTGTTATTGAGATTACATTAATAAGCTGCACAATTTAGTAATTTAAAGCCAAGTTTCCATTTGTAAAAAAGCTGTTTTTTTAGGGGGTTCATTATTTCTGTAGGTGTCAGCACCAAAATAAGCAATAATAATCCACTGTGATAATTGCGTTATTGTTGCATTTTGTTAGGCATTTTCTATCTTTCTAACGTTTTTTAGTGCAATTTATTGCAATGCTTGAATTTTAAAATTAAAGGGTCAACTGCGCTTTTCCTTGCATTTTTTCAGGTTTTCAATCAAAGCCTAAGTCTATGTTCCCATGATGAGCTTTTGATGAGTTTTTGACACTTCAGAATTTCTGCACCATTTCTGCAAGCATTATTTAAAATAGGATACTTGTGATTTTTCCTTGTGCTTTTGTGTGCGTTTTACATGCATTTTTATCTAGTTTTTGACTCTGAAGTTTTTGTCTTTTTATGGCGTGTCATGCTTTAAAGAAGCTCTCGTCCAATCAAAATTTTTATCCTCTTAATATATTGCAGTCATCACATTATACAGCACTGTGTACTTACAATTGCTTATTTTGCCTTGCTACCCAGCTAATTCTTCTCTTTTCCATTAGGTCTATGACATCATGACTAGCTTAATCCTACTAAGCTCTATGTAAAAACAGGAGGTCAATTTTCTATACCCAAGTCATGAGTCACTGCAACAGTCTATGACAGTGGGGAGGGGGAGCAGCTGGGTCAAAAGTTGAAGCGGGGAATGATACATGTAGGGAAAAGAGACTTCCTGTTTCTACATAAAGCAGAGAAAAAATAAGGGTAAGAAGTTGATTGTAATCTATCATGCTGGTCGAAGATATCTTTACACTGTAATGGCGATAGAACATTCTATGAAAAAGCTGAATGTGTACAAGTCTATCTTAGTGTGTGAATAAAAAATCCACATGGTGAAACAACATTTGAATGGCAGGCACGGTACTGACTAAGGAACGTGCCTCTGATTGCGGAGGCCCTATAACCAAAGCTAGTGTAAATACAGTGCGATGCCTAATTCCCCCCTCCCGCTACTCCCACAGGTGATTGGGATGCCCAACTGACCAATAGGGCAAAGGGGAAGGGGCGTCTGGCCACACACACATGGGATAAATTCAGGTGCCAGGGGTCAGTGCCTCTCTCTTTTTCCCCGGCTGACCCCTAGAAGCTGTTGTCCCCCCCTCCTTCCCTTATATATTCATCAATGTTTTGTACTGCCAGAAAAAAATATTATATAAAATAATGGAATTTTTCTGCATTAAGTCACAGTGGAAGTGTAGAGGGGGCAAAGATTCGTAACCACTCATTGGCCTGTTCCCCTGTCAGTTGCAGACAGGGACTTCGACGATGAGCCAGTTATGAAATGTAATTGCCTTTCTCTGCATATGTAATTAATAAACTGTGATCGACCTGTTCAACCCATCTAGGCCTGCCCATGATTTCATTGCGGTATTGGTGGGAGGGGGGAAGGCACGGTTTACGACACTCGGGTCTCCGCAGTCTGCATTGTCTTTCGTTGCATCCTTTGCTTTTGATATTACTATCAGGGTGCCTGTATCCTATGTAACATGCTGGCATCATCAACCAGTAGCTACATAGATGTGCACATAAAGGATCACAACAAGTTTGTATCACTGTCTTGTAACGTGAATGTTTCCAGCAGTTTCACTTATCAGTGGTTTAAGATATTAAGCAAAAACCTACAAAATTTTAGTTCTATGTCCTCATGATACGACTAAAAACGGACTTTTCTCAGTACATTGAGTGGAAGAAACTGTCAACTATTGTGGACCTCTTGTCTTAAAAATTCTAAAACCAGTCTGTTGTTTTTAGTGATCCTCAACCCCATTCCAAGGCTTTTATCATTAACGTGCCAATGTAATCTCTGTTCCGAAATGATGATGATGAGTTCATGGTCCAGCAGGTGGAGTTGGTTGATCAGTGAGCCAAGGTACATTTGTACATGGGAATGCAGTTCTTCAGACAGGTTCTACAACCATTGTTGCCCACTTGATTGATGTGTTTCCTTGTGTATGCTAGAAGATCCAAGCACTTTTGTCGTCAATGTAAGCAGTGCCGTTCATTCCTCCTCACCACCTGGACACAGTTTCTACATAGTAGAAGAAACAATGTAACTTTATATTGTCTGTTCTTATTTCCGGGGGCTGTAGAACACACTGCCGGTGTGAACATATGTAAGACATTATCAAGCTTAATGAATACATGTGTTAACAACTCACTAAATCAATGTTTCAAATTGTCTACTGCTCAAAAATGAAAGGAACATTCTTAATTCTATAGCTTAATTTATTTTTCTATATATATTTTATAATTAAGCATTTTTATATACATGCATGAGTTAAAGGGGTTGTGCAGGACTTTTACCCCTTCACAACCTTGGGATTTCCCGTCTTTACATTTTCATTTTTTGCCCCCTTTCTTCCCAGAACCATAGCTTTTTTATTTTTCTGTCAATATGGCTGTGTGAAGGCTTATGTTTGGCAGGACAAGTTGTACTTTTGAAACATGCCATTGATTTTACCATATAGTGTACCGGAAAACGGGAAAAAATTCCAAGTATGGTGAAACTTCAAAAAAGTGCAATTCCACAATTGTTTTTTGTTTTTATTTTTTAGCATGTTCGCCAAATACTAAAACTGACCAGCCATTATGATTCTCCAGGTAATTACGAGTTTGCAAATAGAGTATCAAACCGGAAAAATTCGTGGATATCACCTGCGCTGCTCTACAAATCACGATCCACACGGTTGTAAGAAAGAATTGATGGTTTATTTTCTCAATGCGTTTCAAAGTCATTATGACTTCTTCTTCAGGAGATGTATCAAACGTACAGCTGCTGAAGAAGAAGTCATAATGACTTTGAAACACATAAGGACTTTGAGTGAATAAACCATCAATTCTTTGTTACAACTGTGTGGATCGTGATTTATATAGCAGCACAGATGATATCCATGAATTTCTCCAGTTTGATACTACGCTCCTTGGTCATCGGATCCTTTGACCATTGGATCTACTTGGATCTACAGCAGCTGTCAAATCTGATGAGTTTCCACGCTCTAAAGTAAAGATACGTCAGGTGAGTGCAATCTGATTGCATACCTTACTATCTCCACAGGATAAGACCTTATTTGCGCTTTTTTTCTCTCCTACAGTATTCCTTATTATATTGAGTTTGCAAATACCAAACGTGTATAGATTCTTTTTAATTCAAGTGGTACAGAAAATCCAAACTTTGCAGAGAAAAAAAGGCGCCATTTTCCTAGACTGTAGCATCTCCATTTTTCATGAACTGGGACTTATTTTTTGCATGCCCAGTTGATGTTTTTATTAACCCCTTCATGACCTATGCTGTACTTGTACTGTGGAGGTCACATCTTTTCCTTTGACGTGGGCTCCAGCGGTGAGCCAACATCAAAGCCGGGACATGTCAGCTGTTTCGAACAGCTGACATGTGCCTGCGATAGCGGCAGGTGGAATCGCGATTCACCCACCGCTATTAACTAGTTAAATGTCGCTGTCAAACGCTGACAGCAGCATTTAACAAGCGCTCACAGCCACACTGCTGGAGGTACGAGCACCGCTGACCCCCGTCACGTGATCGGGGATCATCGGTGCATTGCCATAACAACCAGAGGTCACCTGAAGACCTCTATGGTTGTTGATGCCGGATTGCTGTGAGCGCCACCCTGTGGTTGGCGATCATAACAATGCTGCAATTCTACTACGCAATCTAAGCATCGCTCCTATGTAGCAGAGCCGATCAGGCTATGCCAGCTTCTAGCCTCCCATGGAGGCTATTGAAGCATGGCAAAAGTAAAAAAAAGTTTTAAAAAATATGAAAAAAATAAAAAAAATATAAATGTTTAAATCACCCCCTTTCACCCCATTCAAAATAAAACAATAAAAAATAATCAAACCTACACATATTTGGTATCGCCGCATTCCGAATCGCCCGATCTATCAATAAAAACAAGGATTAACCTGATCGCTAAACAGTGTAGCGATAAAAAAGTTAAAAATGCCAGAATTACGTTGTTTTGGTCACCGTGACATTGCATTAAAATGCAACAACGGGCAATCAAAAGAACGTATCTGCACCGAAATGGTATCATTACAAATCTCAGTTTGGCACGCAAAAAATAAGCCCTCACCCAACCCCAGATCACGAAAAGTAAAGACGCTACGGGTATCGGAAAATTGCGCTTTTTTTTTTTAGCGAAGTTTGGAATTTTTTTTCACCACTTAGATAAGAGAACCTAGACAACTTTGGTGTCTAAGAACTCGAGATAACCTGGAGAATCATAATGGCAGGTCAGTTTTAACATTTAGTGAACCTAGCAAAAAAGCCAAACAAAAAACAGTTGTAGGATTGCACTTTTTTTGCAATTTGACTGCACTTGTAATTTTTTTACAATTTTGTAGTACATGACATGGTAAAAGCAATGAAGTCATTCAAAAGTACAACTCCTCCTGCAAAAAACAAGCCCTCACATGGCCACATTGACGGGAAAAATAAAAAAGTTATGGCTCTGGGAAGAAGGGGAGCAATAAAAGAAACACAAAAATGAAAAAGGCAGGGTCTCTAAGGAGTTAATACAATTTTGGGGTAGATAAAATGCTTTGATTGCCTGTTATTGCACTTTATTGCAATGTTGCGGAGACCAAAAAAGCATAATTCTGGCACTTTGATTTTTTTCTTGTTACGTCATTTACCAATCAGATTAATTATTTTTTTTATTTATTTTGATAGATCTGGCATTTCTGAACAGAGTGATACCAAATATACAGCTCTGGCAAAAATTAAGAGACCACCACATCAAAACCCTGTAAGGCTGGTTTCAGACGTCAGTGGCTCCGGTACGTGAGGTGACAGTTTCCTCACGTACCGGAGCCACTGACACACGTAGAGACAGTTAAATCAATGCATCTGTGCAGATGTCATTGATTTTTTGCGGACCGTGTCTCCGTGTGCCAAACACGGAGACATGTCAGTATTCGTGGGAGTGCATGGATTACACGGACCCATTAAAGTCAATGGGTCCGTGTAAAACATGTACCGCACACGGACGTTGTCCGTGTGCAGTCTGTGTGCTGTGCAGGAGACAGCGCTACTGTAAGGGAGGGGGTTGGGTACATGGAGCTTTATTTTAAACACGATTATTCATATCTTCTCTACAGCAAACGCTGCTGCAGGGAAGATATGAATCGCGGCTTCAGCACCAGATGCAAAGGACAGCGCTAAACTTTAGCGCTGTCTCCCGCACAGTGCGTGTGGTACCCAGTGGGCACACGGGCGGCACACGTGTGCCGCACGTGTGCCACACCGATGTGCCACAGAAATGCATCGGGACACGGATAACTCCGGTACCGATTTTTCCGTCACTGGAATTATCTGGACGTGTGAGACTGCCCTAAAGGGCAATGGAGTCCCCTAGCTGTTGGAGTCGTCTTGAGCGAATTTTTTGTCCATAACCCTTATAAATTTTTTATCTTCTCTTGTGGGTGCCAACTTGTTGTCTTCACGTGTGGAATTGAACACCGTTGACCCGAGGTCGTCATCCCAGGGACAGTCCGTGTTCGCACTGGTGGTGGCCATTGCCTCTTGGTGTCGCTGAGTATCTCTTTCACTGAGTAATGATGTTGGCATGGCTGGAAATGAGTCCTGCAACCATTTGTCAAGATGTGCGTGTTGTAAGAAAAGATAGCATTTGGTCTCTTCATTTTGTCTACGCAGACGTTCCCTATGATCACCCAGCCAAGGTTGAAGTGTTGAGCAAATGGTGCATCGTGAGGACCGTTAATTTGCTGACATACCTTGTGTAAAGGGAGGATGTCTCCCAAGTAAAATCAGGACTTCTGCGTTGTGATCGAGAGCTGGAATCTTGCTGGCTTTAGTTTTCAGGTGAGGGTGATGAAGAGCGGCTTCCGGAGTTGAGATCTCTTCCTTGTTAGGTGGTATCTAGTTGCACTTGACGAGTGTGGGTAGAGGTATTTCAACTGTATTTTCAAGAGAAGTTACCATGAGACCACTGGCCCTTCTTCCGAAGAATTCTGAGATGCGGCTGCAGGTACCTAAGGTGTAGGGGTAGGCGCTTTTCTTTAAATTGAACAAATCAAAGAGGTCTGACCTTGCTAGTGATCGGTTTCTTTGATTGTCCAGGATGCTATATATCTTCGCGGCCTTCTCTAGGTGACCCTTGGGATATACCTTTACCAGGCAAATTTTCGCACAAGATTTGTGCCAAAGACCTTCTCTGATGATACTGCGAGATGACTTGCTGCTTGGCCTGAACTCTCCCCGCCATGGCTTGTGGTGGGAGAAGGCATAAGTGTAGGGTTAAGCTGGGATGGATGGAGTGCTTGTACGTGGTCCTCACTGTCACACTCCATACACTTGATTGTAACCTTACAGTCCTTAGCAAGGTGTTCGGTAGAAGAACAAAATCTGAAACATACTCCAAACTTTTATAGAAGATCCTTGTGTTCTTGGAGCGGTTTCTTCCTGAAGCCGATAGATTTCTTCAGTGGATGTGGCTTCTTGTGGATAGGACATTGACGGTTTGGATTCTTGACTCTTTCTCTCTTGTCGTCCTCGTCAGGAACCGATGCTGGTGTGGGAAGAATGTCAGTCTTTTTTATTGATACTGGACCTCTATGTTTTCTGTCAATTTGACGAGGGCGCCCACATTTGGGAGCAGATGAAGCTGTGCTGGTGGGTTCTCCACAGGTGAAGCTTGGGTCGGCCTTACGCTCTGCAATGTATTTGATGAACTCACAGAAGTATGAGAACAGAGGAAAGGACACCAGGTGTTCTTTTTTGTAACTTGTCGTTTGTGTAGTCCACCTTTCTTGCACGTTATGTGGCAGCTTGGCGACTATGGGTTTCACCCCACATGCAGTATCCAGGTAGCTGAAGCCAGGTAAGTGTGTGTCTCTCTTGGCCAGCTGGAGTTCGAACAGCAAGTCACTGAGTTCCTGGAACTTTGAAGCGTCCTTGCTAGATATTTTAGGAAAATCATGTAATTGTTTGAGCAGTGCGTCTTTTATAGCTTCAGGACTGCCGAAACCATTCTCTAGTCTATCCCATGCAGTCGTGAGACGAGCTGCTGGATCACTGATGTAAACAGATCTGAGTCTATTTATTCGCTCTGTGAATCGTGGTTCCAGCCACCTGATCAGCAGGTCCAGCTCTTCAGCAGCAGTAATGCCAAAGTCACTAGTTGCGGTTTTGAAGGCACACTTCCACCCACTGTAGTTTTGGTCATTGGTTGTCGGACCTTGTGAGACCGGTGTTGGTGAGTTCTCAGCGAATCATGTACCTCTCAAAGTCAGACATGTCTCTTCTTTCTGACATTGGGAGCACGCTTGCTAGCTGTGTAGTGCTGTTAACTTTGGTTGTACAGTAGTTTCTTGGTTCAGAAACGTGGGAAGGTATGGAGCGGCATAAGCGTTAAATCCAGCAACTGGTTTGGTGCATACAGTCTCTGTCATATGTGAGGTTGGAGCCATGCGGTTGTCAAAGGTATAGTGACTTGCCGTCATGTTAGATTGCATGTAGACATTGGCATACAGAGTTTGCTGAGGTGCAGTGTTTGGCTGCGTGTTGGAGCGTGAGTGAGATTCATGTTTGGACATTGTTTGTGCGTTGGACTGACCTTGAATGCTGGGAGCTGCAGACAGATCAGCATCTTGGTGCCTTGGAGAAGTGTCGGAACTGACAGGAATGTTAGTGGTGGTCGGTGGTTCGTTCTTTTGGCTTAGTACATAGTTTCTTGTGTGCTTAAGGGGGTCTTCTGTATTGATCTCACACAAGCTGATACTGTCCCCTTGACTCCCACTTAGAGCTTGTTCAAAGACCTTTACCCATGCCATGGCTGTCACATGTTCACATTCCTTCTCTAGGACTTCTATTTCTGCCTTCTTATGTGCAGCCTTGGCTCCTGCCCTTGCTGTCAACGCATCCATGTCTGCCTTTTTGCATGCAGATTCAGCTTCCATGTCTGGTTTCTGTTGGGCGAAGATGGCTTGCACTTTCGTAGTTTCCGCTTCTGCACGCGCTCTTATAAGCTGTTCACTGAGGGTAGAGAATTTTGATGCACTTGATCTGGATGAGTGCTTTGAGTACTTAGCGGACCTGTATTTGTGAGATGACACTGTGCGATATTTGCTTCTGTTTTATTCACAATGTCACGCACAGTGCAGTCTCATTCAGAATTGAGTTGTTGAAAGCTCTGAAGTTCCTTTAGAGACTTTGGTGTGTTTAGTCTCTCCAAGACGGAGGTATATTTCTCACAAGTGTCCTTGAAAGACTGGTATGCTGAGTACTATCGGTCCAGAGCTCCCTCTGGTGGTAACTCATGATCGCCAGGCATAGATAAGACAGTCACTTGATTCTGCACCTTTTCCCATAGGGAGCAATACCCCGGTCAAAAAATCCACATCCTCTGCCAACAAACCACCTGCCCTGTCCCTGGTGCCCGACACCAGCTCCCCCACTCGCACAGCCCCAAAAAAGGCTAAAGAAAAAGCGAGTCGAAACAATGCCAATTCAAAATTGGAAGAACAAATCTTCGCCCAACCGTTCCAACAGGCTGAACGAAATTGGTTGATGCCTATCAAGAGTCTGATTGCCTCGTCTAAAACCCCTTAAAGCCTGTCAAACCAAAAAACATTTTGTAACATCCGGCGACCCCTGCAACTTAAAAGCAAATGCAAGCCCAGCCACAAATTTATTCACCTTAGAGATTGACCAACCTACCTCCGCCGCTTTGCTAATTAAAAATAACACCGCCAAAATCGTATCTTCCTCGGACACCAAATCGCCCCAACAAGACACCCAACTTTGCCATACCCGCCACGAGGCTTCATGTGATGACCAGGTTTGGCTTGTAACAGACTCCTGAATAAACTGTCCTGCTCATCCATAATCACGTGCCACAGATGCAAAGGGCATTCCGCTCCGGAGACCTCCGCGTCCAGCGCCAATTCCCGAAAACGCTCCCACTGAAAATGAGACAATGCATCCGCTATTGAATTTTGAACACCTGGCACATGTACCGCAGAAATACAAGCATTCAACTCCAGACACCTGAGAACCAGCTCCCTCACCAACTTAACCACTGGGGGGGACCAAGCTGATAAACTTAATCACTGACACCACGCTCATATTGCCGCAATGAAAACAAGCCCTCCTGTTCGCGAACATTCCCCCCCAAATTGAAACCGCTACGACAATAGGAAACAATTCTAACAAAGCAAGATTCTTTGTAAGGCCCAACTTCCTCCAAGACTCTGGCCATCGTCCCGCACTCCACCTTCCCTTGCAAAGGGCCCCATAACCAGCCGCACCTGCTGCGTCTGTGTAAATCTCTAAATCAAAATTGGTTACTATCTCCTGTTGAATCAATGACCGCCCATTGTAATTTTCCAAAAAACCTTTCCACACTATCAAATCATCCCTGTTCTTCTTTTTCAAACGAATGAAATGGTGAGGCGCCTTCACCCCTGCAGTTGTGATCGACAACCTGCGACAAAATATTCTACCCATGGCATGATCCTGCACGCAAAATTCAACCTGCCCAACAAAGACTGCAATTCTTTCAAAGTCAGCTTTCGCATTTTCCTAGCCCTATCAACCTCTTGATGCAGCAAGGCCAGCTTATCTTCTGGTAACCGACACTCCATTCTCTCTGAATCAATTAGAATACCCAGAAAACTGAAAACAGTACTAGGACCATCTGTCTTCTCTTTTGCTAACGGAACCCCAAAAACCTCTGCAACCCAAAACATGGCCGTTAACGTGTTCCTGCACACTGCCGAATCAGGCGGACCTGCAGCGCCCCAGAGACCTGGTTGTTGCAGTAGTATCGCTCTGCCACTAAGGGGAGTGATGGTACGTCTGATGGCACTAAAGGAGTTCATCTGACCAGGTATCACCAGCACACAATACACTTCACACTCCGGCCACTAGGGGGAGCAAAAGGTTTTATTTATTAGGCCACTCCTCACACTGGTAAAACTAGGGGTTGGATAGGAAGTTAGTGAGAAGCTGACTGGGTTTTGTTCAGGCAACATCCCGTGGCAGGGGGTGTTGCGGGGGAAGATTCAGGGGGGTCCCTGTCAGGCGTGGGAACCTGGCAGGCACCTAGCAACAAGGATAGAACGTTACGGAGCCGCGCCTGCACTATCTGCGGCAGCATCCAAAGAAAGGACACGAAGCGAAGGATATTGTGGACAGTGAGAAACGAGATCAAGCACAAAGGAGAGCCAGTAGGAGTCGTGCCCCGAGAACGGCAACATCCTACTGAGGCGCGTAGCCGGTGACCGGAACACCGAGGAAGTAACTGACTTTATGCCTTACTTCAAATACCGAAGGACAGTTAATTATAGGTTGGCTGTCTACCTTACATCACCTAAGCAGACATAGGGGGCAACACGTGGAGAGGGGCATCTCTAGGGTCCCGGAAGAGCTCTGAGCCTTCCTGTCAAACGGGTGCGTCCTAGCCATAACAAACCTGAGGGACGGAGAATAGAAAGAACGAGAAAGAACTAGAAAGAACGAGAAAGAACGAGAACAGAAGTTGTGAGGACTATCCCGAATGCTCAGCAGGGAAGCACTACAACACACAGGCGCTAGTGGTAGGCAATGATTTCCACCTGCAAAGGGAACTCTGGATGTGCCTTCGGACCGGCCGGTCTCAGACAGCCCTGTTAACTGTGCTCTGGATTGAGGATCCCGAAGTCACCAGTAAAGAGGTAAAGAGACTGCAACCCTGTGTCCTCGTTATTGTCTGCACATCACACCATCACTATCCACATTACTGGGAAGCCCTGGGGACATACTTCACCTGTGGGAAGGTTTACCATCTAGCTGCCATCACCTCACCCCAGTGGGCCCCAAGCAGCGTCGGTCACCCTGACCGAATACCACAGGTGGCTGTTATGATCTGGTAATTCAGTACCACAATGGACATAGAAGTCAGAGCACATACAGTGACCTGACAGTAACCCAAAAATATAGAACGAGCTCTGAGACGTGGAAACTCTGCTGACCGCAATCCCTAATCCTCTCCAACCACACTAAAGGCAGCCGTGGATTGCGCCTAACGCTCCCTATGCAACTCGGCACAGCCTGAGAAACTAGCTAGCCTGAAGATAATAATATAATAATAATCTTTATTTATATAGCGCCAACATATTCCGCAGCGCTTTACAGTTTAACAGTTTCAAACGCAAAAGTCATAAGTAACAACGTTAACAATACAATAATTAAAGCAAAATAAGACGAACCTGCTCGTGAGAACTTACAATCTACAATGAGGTGGGGGAGATGCAAAGTACAGGTGTGTATTTACAATCATGGTCCAGTCATCTTCAGGGGTTGGGGAATAGATGGGGATAGTGAATGGGCTACACACACACAAACATAACATAACTTTGATTAGTGAACGTGATAGGCCGCTCTGAACAAATGTGTTTTGAGCGAGCGCCTAAAACTATGCAAATTATGGATGGTCCTAATATCTTGGGGTAGAGCATTCCAGAGGATTGGCGCAGCACGGGAGAAGTCTTGGAGTCGGGAGTGGGAGGTACGGATTAGTGCAGAGGTTAATCGAAAGTCATTTGCAGAGCGCAGTGGTCTGTTAGGCTGATAGACAGAAATGAGGGAGGAGATGTAAGGGGGTGCCGCACTGTGGAGAGCTTTGTGGGTGAGAACAAGTACTTTGAATTGTATCCTGTAATGAATGGGTAGCCAGTGTAACGACTGGCGAAGAGCGGACGCGTCCGAGTAACGATTAGCCAGATGGACGACCCTGGCTGCTGCATTAAGGATGGACTGGAGAGGGGAAAGTCGAGTGAGGGGGAGGCCAATTAATAGAGCGTTACAGTAGTCCAGGCGGGAGTGGATCAGGGCGACAGTGAGGGTTTTAGCTGTCTCCATGGTGAGAAAAGGGCGGATTCTGGAGATGTTCTTTAGGTGTAAGCGGCACGAGCGGGCAAGAGATTGTATATGGGAGGTGAAGGAGAGATCGGAGTCAAACATAACACCCAGACAGCGCGCCTGCTGCCGGGGTGCTGTCTGGGTGTTATGTGGATAGAAAATAAGCCTACCTTGCCTCAGAGAAATACCCCAAAGGAAAAGGCAGCCCCCACATATAATGACTGTGAGTTAAGATGAAAAGACAAACGTAGAGATGAAATAGATTTAGCAAAGTGAGGCCCGACTTTCTGAACAGAGCGAGGATAGGAAAGGTAACTATGCGGTCAACACAAAACCCTACAAACAACCACGCAAAGGGGGCAAAAAGACCCTCCATACCGAACTAACGGCACGGAGGTACACCCTCTGCGTCCCAGAGCTTCCAGCAAGCAAGAAAAAACAAATAAGCAATGCTGGACAGAAAAAAACAGCAAACAAAATAGCAAAAGCGGAACTTAGCTATGCAGAGCAGCAGGCCACAGGAACGATCCAGGAGGAGACAGGTCCAATACTAGAACATTGACTGGAAGCCAGGATCAAAGCACTAGGTGGAGTTAAATAGAGCAGCACCTAACGACTTCACCACATCACCTGAGGAAGGAAACTCAGAAGCCGCAGTACCACTCTCCTCCACCAACGGAAGCTCACAGAGAGAATCAGCCGAAGTACCACTTGTGACCACAGGAGGGAGCTCTGCCACAGAATTCACAACAGGTGGCGTCACAAAACCTTGACAGACTCGTATCACCTTTCATTGGACGCCCCCTTAGCAGGGTCACGGACCAGGTCCAGCCACCATGACAACCCCTGAACTGAGACAGAGAAGACCGGTACCGAGTAACCTGTGGCCCTGTGTCTGGGGGCGCTTCAGACCAATAAACAAAAAATCATCCAGGTAATGAATAACTGGCTGAACTCCCGCAACATCCCTAACTGCCCACTCCAAGAAAGTACTGAACGTGTCGAACAAGGAACAAGAAATTGCGCAACCCATTGGTAAACATCTATCCAAATAGTAACCACCATTCCAAAAACAACCTAACAAAGGCATACTTTCTGGGTGTACCGGAAGCAATCGGAAGGCCGATTCAATATCCGTTTTTGCTAACAATGCTACAGATCCGTACCTCCTCACCCACTGTACCGCCGCATCAAACAATGTATATTCCACAGAACACAACTCCTGGGCGATACCATCATTCACTGACAAGTCTTTAGGATATGACAAATGCTGAATCAACCGAAACTTGTTCGGCTCATTTTTGGGCACCACCCCTAAAAGGGAAACAACCATCCTGTCAGTCGGCGGGTGCAAAAACGGGCCTGCCATCCTACCCAGCTCCACTTCTTTTTCAAGTTTAACATCAACAACCTCGGTATTCAACATAGCCGACCGCAAATTCTTAACCGAAAAAGGAACTTTATGATTTGGCGGGGAGATCTTAAAACCGTCCGCAAAACCATGAAAAATAATAGCAGCCTTCGCTTGAACTGGATACCTATTTAGAAAGGGGGCCATCTCTGGAAGTCTCACCGGACTCTCCACCTTGACCGACACCCAACGATGGCTTTCCTTTCCCTTTTTTGAAACACTTTGAAGCCCCATGCGAGCTTCCGTTACCATGGGAACACACATGTTTAAATTTACAGGTTGTCCCGTATTTACACTGGCCGTCATTAGACTGCCAGCATGTTCCGGATTTTTCCTTAGTTCCCTGTGCCCCCTGACTACCGCTTCCGTGTCTCGCCTGCTGGTTGCCACCACCTCCACTCCCGTGAAAGGACTGCCCATACCTGGCTGTGGCCATAACCTTCAACCAAAGCTCAATATCCTTCTGGTCCCACCTAATTTCCAGCCTCACAGCCTTCCTCTGCCTAAACTGCTCATCATACCGTAGCCATGCCTGACCACCATAGGTACGATGCACCTCCCCAATCGAGTCTAAATAGCAAAACAATCCCGAGCAATTCTCTGGAAACTTCTCCCCCACCACACTCGCCAATATCGCAAATGCCTGCAACCAATTTATGAATGTCTGCAGAATTAATCTGCACCTCCGCTTTTCCTCCTCCTCCTTTTTGCTATCATCTTTCTTACCCTTATCCAAATTAAACTTTTCCAAGGGGAGAAGGGAAAAGATCTCCACATATTCATCCCGCCAAATATTCTCTTTTACCTCTTTCTTCAAATGAGCTCCCAACTGTCCTTCAAAGCACATGTAAACGTCCCCTTTTGCTCTGTCATCCAATTTAACCGCATCCCCTTTTTCTTCTTCCGTCTGCACTGAAACTGATATACCCGAAGATGCAACCTCCGCAACCCGACCAGGACTCAACAAAAAACTTGCAGACTGAGGCTCCAATCCCTGCCCTGTCACCCATGCCCCCACAGCAACTTAACGGCCCCACTTGCTGCCTCACCCTCTAATCTCCTCAGAATTTGTCACATACTATGGAAAATATCCTGAAGGCCCGGAACCTCCTCCGCCACAATAGGTCCACTCCGCCACCGCTCCTCACTCACTACTATCTGACTGACCCTGGCCTCTTGCGACATGGCCCCTGTGGGCAACAAACAAGACATGGAATCATACTCACTCAGCTGCATGGGTGCTGTGTCCCTGCCAGCTGAACCTCCAGATACCTGATGCTCCGTCCCTCCATGATGATCGCTACCGGACACCCTTTCCTCCGCATCGCGCTGCCGACCCAGGCCCACGCCCCTGGCCCTCTCATCACCAAGGGGGACCCGGGCGTGTTGAGCTCGCTGCGCTGCTGAACTACTCTGCCCCAGGCCCGCGAGCCTGGCCTCCTCGTCACCAGGGGGGACCTGAGCGTGTTGAGACTGCTGCACCACCAAACTTCTTCATCCCGGGCCTGTGCCCTCGGCCTGGTCCTCACCAGGGGGGACCGAGCTGGATTTTCAAACCCGGGCGTGCCAGCTCAGTCGGCCACTCTACCCCACTGCATGGCAGACAGTCCGACACTGCTGCCTGCCTCTCCATCTTTACCTTGCTGCCTACTGGAGCCAGGCAGCATGGGGGCGCCCAGCTGCTGCCTGCCCGCTGTCTGTCGGCACTTGTTGCTGTGCCTGGCGGGCACCTCACAGGAGACATTGCTGGAAGTACCTGCCGCAGGTGCTGCCTCCAGACTCCTCCTTTGCGCTGCCTCTGGTTCTGCCCGTGTCCCTCTTCTTCCTGCTGCCGGCCACCCCCTGGCTGCCTGAGGTGCGTTGTCCCACCGAGAATCTGAGAGGGCCCCAGCCGCTGGCTGCCTGCCTCATGCAGGCCGCACTTCCGGTTCGGCCCTCGCTGCAGCTGCGATGCCCGATCCTCACTGACGAGTGTGCACAGGCCGGGTGGGTGGATTCCTGCCGTCTCGGGCACGGCTGGGGGGAACCGCCCTGCCACACTCACCATCCGCATTGTCCCTGGAGGGGCTCCGGAGCCTGAGCTTGCCACGCGCCGCGACCTCCGGGGAAAGCCTCTCCAGAGGCCTGTTCCTTCTGCCCCTCATGCTCAATCTGGATTGCTCCGCAGCACCGAGGAGAGATGACAGCTGGGCTTCAAGCAATCCTCCCCTCCTGGAGCGAGCCACCTCTTGCAGCCGAGCCATCAACGCTTCCGCCGACTCCATGCTGTCTGTGTCTGCCTCTTCTGGATTCCGTGAAGGTAACTGATGGTTTTCCCGCACTTTTCCCTACTCTTCAAGGCCCCCCTCCCCTCCGTAAACACTCCTCCCCCCATTACCAACCACCTATCAAACCCTTTTATATTTTTGTACAATCCTCCCGGCCAATCGCAGTCATGGGGGGGCTTCCCTATAGCTGCGCCCTACTCCTGCCCCCTTCTGGAATGCAAAGGTGGAGGCTCTTCTGCTCCAAGCTGCAGAGGAGCTCACATACAATGTTGCTATTTAAAATCATCACAGGCAGTCTCTGCAAACTCTGTGAAGCTGCTGTGTCTTCACAATTAGCTTTATAGATGTTCCTTTATCTGGATGGCAAGCTGTATGCCGTTTTTGGTGGCCGGCCACTCATTACACTATTCTGATTCTTCAAGGCGGTATGAGTCTCTAATTCCTTAGCCATCAATCCCTTAGATAACTGTATGATTGTTGTACTCGCATGCAAAACATCTTTAGATAATACAAGTCAGTCTGCCTGAGTTGGAACTAAGAGTCCAGGAGAAACAGAGCAGTCATCAAAGCAAAAGGTGGCTACTTTGAAGATCCTTGAATATAAGACATAATTTCGGTTGTTTCACACTCTTTGTTAAGTATATAATTCCACATGTGTTAAGTCATAGTTTTGATGCCTTCAGTGTGAATGTACAATTTTCATAGTGATGAAAATACAAAAAAATCTCTAAATGAGAAGGTGTGTCCAAACTTTTGGTCTGTACTGTATATCCAAAGATAGCTACAGCAAACTGAATAATGATGAAGAAGGGAGGATCAAGGGCTAACATCATCAACTACAGAAGGGAAGAAGGAAGAAACGTCAAGGGACAAACGTCAAAAAGCAGGGCTCTTCCCTAGCAATAACAGAATGCAATGCATAACATATAGAATACATAACAAGTTGTTCCCATTCATGGGACACAACACCACCAGCTTTTCCAAACTAGGTGTGGTTTGGTACGCAAAACAGCTCTTTCAAAAATTAAGAGACCACCAAATTAAAACCCTGTCATGGACAGCCCAATCTCTAGACCTGAACCCCACTGAAAACCTCGGGAATGTAATCAAGAGGATAATGGATAGTCACAAGCCATCAAAGAACTGCTAAAATTTTTGCACCAGAAACCGTGTGAAAGACTGGTGGAAAGTGTTCTGCCCATCTTAATGTGCAGAAAGTTAATTATCTTGTTATTCAAGTTGTGGCCACTGGAGGTCATCAGTTACCTACTTTTCATGTTGTTTACCAACCTTTCCCTCCTAAGAGCAATGTCTTCTGGGTGAGTCCCGCCCACATTCTTCTTGTGAAGACAAGCTTCAGTAGCCATTTTTCCTCAGATCTGAACAGAGGCACACGTGCTCCTGTCTCGCTTACTTCCTTACCCCTGTCCTAACGGATCTCGGTATGTTTATAAAGGTTTAATGCATCTTATGTTTGTGTTAGTATTTAAGCCTTATGCAGCTCCTATAGTCAGATATAGCTAGGCAGATTGCTTTGCAGCTTGCAGTTAGGTTCAGGTGTACTCTGCATTTAGATAGATGCATCTTTGTATAGTATAGGGCAGTGCTGCAGAATTACTGTGTAATGCACTCTGTATAATTCTTGCTGTAATGTCCCAGTTATTTATGTGATTGCACCCTGTATGTGCATATACTGATATGCTGTTATTCTTTACAGTTTTTCACCAGTCATCCACTATGATTATTCACTGAACATCCACCTTGTACATCAACATCATTCACTATTCGATCATCTACTATGAATACTGTCCACCATTGTTGTTCAACGTTATAGTTTTGGTTATCATCACCCTAATAAATAAGACTTAAGCATCAACACAGTCTGTTTACTGTGATGTGCATGAAGGTTTAGCCGTATGTTGGAATCCACACAGCATCCTACGTGGAGGAAGACAGAACAGAAAGCATGCCAAGACGCATGAAAGCTGTGATTGAAAATCATGGTTATTTCACAAAATATTGATTTCTGAACTCTTCCTGAGTTAAAACATTAGCGTTGTTTCTAAATGATTATGAGCTTGTTTTCTTTGCATTCTGAAAGGTCTGAAAGCACTGGGTATTTTTTTATTTTGACCATTTTAAATAAAAAATTTATTGCTTGGAAATTCGAAGACATGTCAGAAGTTTATAGACTAAAAGAACAATCTACATTTTGCTCAAAAATATACCTATAAAGAGAAAAATCATACAAACCGACAGGGCCGTGTTTGCCACTAGGCACTTGAGGGCACGTGCATAGGGTGGGACGATGCGGGGGGCGGCACCTGAGCAAGGTTTTTTTTTTTTAATTTATTTAAGTCCTGGGTCACCTCTCGGACGACCGCTCCCAGCCCCCCGCCGAACGCCTGCCAGCCTGCCTGCCCGCCTGCCTGCCTCCCACCCTTCTTGAAGACTTCATACTCACCCTGCTCCAACAATGCCTGGTCTCAGCTTCTGCAGCTCGTCTTGAGTGAGCGGTCATGTGGTACCGCTCATTAAGGTCATGAATATGCGCATATTCGTGACTTTAATGAGCAGTACCACGTGACTGCTCACTCAGGAAGAAGGTGCTGCGCCTGGAGTCGGGACAGAGCCAGAGGGAGGTTCGGCACTGCTGCGCGGTGTGGGAAAGGTGAGTATGAGGGACGGGGGGACAGGGGATGGGGGATGAAGGAGGACGGTAAGCCGAGCCATGCAAGATAGGAGAGGGAGCGGGGGGGGGGGGTTGAGAGATGAGCCATGCATACAGGAGGGGGGGGAATATGAGCCATGCATACAGGAGAGGGTGAATTTGAGCCATGCATACAGGAGGGGGGGAATATGAGCCATGCATACATGAGGGGGGATATGAGCCATGCATATGGGGGGGAATATGAGCCATGCATACAGGAGGGGAATATGAGCCATGCATACAGGTGTGGGGGAGAATATGCGCTATGCATATGGGATGGGAGGGAGATGAGCCATGCATACAGGATGGGGGGGAGATGAGTCATGCATACAAGATGGGAGGGGGGCATTGTACAGTATGGAACATCACGTGTGGCCATTATACCGTATGGAGCATCATGTGTGGCCATTATAAAGTATGGAGCATCATGTGTGGCCATTATACTGTATTGAGCATCATGTGGGGCCAGCATACGGTATGGAGCATCATGTGTGGCCATTATACAGTATTGAACATCATGTGGGGTCATTATACAGTATGGAGCATCATGTGTGGCCATTATACAGTATGAAGCATCATGTGGGATCATTATACAGTATGGAGAACTGTGTGTGGCCATTATACAGTATGGAGCATCACGTGTGTCCATTATACAATATGGAGCATCAAGTGTGGCCAATGGCCATTATACAGTATAGAGCATCATGTGTGGCCATTATACAGTATGGAGCATCATGTGTGGCCATTATACAGTATCGAGCATCATGTGTGGCCGTTATACAGTATGGAGCACTGTGTGGCCATATTTTTTGTTCATAATTATTGTATATGAAACAGTGTGATCAGCAGTACTTAATGGGTGTGGTTGGGATGTGGATATGGGTGTGACTAGTTGTGAAATGGGTGTGGTCAGAGGCGTGGCCTAAAATTTGCCGCTGCGCTCTACGCGCGCCGCAAACTTTATACCTCTTTCCCTTCTTCAAAAGTTGGGAGGTATGATACCGCATTTGCCAGATCATGGCAAAGTGTCACAAATCCCACAGGGAATGAACGAGGCCAAACGCAGTGTTGCTGTAAGTGATCCGTTACGTGGCAGATGCAGAAAACTGCCCGATCTGCTCCAAAAGGCTACTTTCACATCAGCGATTCTTGCCAAAGTCACTGCCGATAGTGTCATACTCATCAAAGCGGGAGGCAGCACTAAAAGTGCCTATAGCAGCAGAAACTCTAAATACGGCCCTGCAAACCAAACATTTTGCAGTGATCTCTTAACTTTTGCCAGAGCTGTATTTGAATTGTGACTTAAAAAAAAAAAAAAAGAGCAGGTTGTAAACTCACTCCAAATGGATTTTCCTAAATGGATACCCCCTAAGGTAGAAGATATAATATTTTTGTGGAAGACAACTTTTATTGACAGAGAAAAGAATATATAAAATATATTTATTTTCGCCATATATACAGTGGGGCAAAAAAGTATTTAGTCAGTCAGCAATAGTGCAAGTTCCACCACTTAAAAAGATGAGAGGCGTCTGTAATTTACATCATAGGTAGACCTCAACTATGGGAGACAAACTGAGAAAAAAAAATCCAGAAAATCACATTGTCTGTTTTTTTAACATTTTATTTGCATATTATGGTGGAAAATAAGTATTTGGTCAGAAACAAAATTTCATCTCAATACTTTGTAATATATCCTTTGTTGGCAATGACAGAGGTCAAACGTTTTCTGTAAGTCTTCACAAGGTTGCCACACACTGTTGTTGGTATGTTGGCCCATTCCTCCATGCAGATCTCCTCTAGAGCAGTGATGTTTTTGGCTTTTCGCTTGGCAACACGGACTTTCAATTCCCTCCAAAGGTTTTCTATAGGGTTGAGATCTGGAGACTGGCTAGGCCACTCCAGGACCTTGAAATGCTTCTTACAAAGCCACTCCTTCGTTGCCCTGGCGGTGTGCTTTGGATCATTGTCATGTTGAAAGACCCATCCACGTTTCATCTTCAATGCCCTTGCTGATGGAAGGAGGTTTGCACTCAAAATCTCACGATACATGGCCCCATTCATTCTTTCATGTACCCGGATCAGTCGTCCTGGCCCCTTTGCAGAGAAACAGCCCCAAAGCATGATGTTTCCACCACCATGCTTTACAGTAGGTATGGTGTTTGATGGATGCAACTCAGTATTCTTTTTCCTCCAAACACGACAAGTTGTGTTTCTACCAAACAGTTCCAGTTTGGTTTCATCAGACCATAGGACATTCTCCCAAAACTCCTCTGGATCATCCAAATGCTCTCTAGCAAACTTCAGACGGGCCCGGACATGTACTGGCTTAAGCAGTGGGACACGTCTGGCACTGCAGGATCTGAGTCCATGGTGGCGTAGTGTGTTACTTATGGTAGGCCTTGTTACATTGGTCCCAGCTCTCTGCAGTTCATTCACTAGGTCCCCCCGCGTGGTTCTGGGATTTTTGCTCACCGTTCTTGTGATCATTCTGACCCCACGGGGTGGGATTTTGCGTGGAGCCCCAGATCGAGGGAGATTATCAGTGGTCTTGTATGTCTTCCATTTTCTAATTATTGCTCCCACTGTTGATTTCTTCACTCCAAGCTGGTTGGCTATTGCAGATTCAGTCTTCCCAGCCTGGTGCAGGGCTACAATTTTGTTTCTGGTGTCCTTTGACAGCTCTTTGGTCTTCACCATAGTGGAGTTTGGAGTCAGACTGTTTGAGGGTGTGCACAGGTGTCTTTTTTATACTGATAACAAGTTTAAACAGGTGCCATTACTACAGGTAATGAGTGGAGGAAAGAGGAGACTCTTAAAGAAGAAGTTACAGGTCTGTGAGAGCCAAAAAAACTTAATTGTTTGTTTCTGACCAAATACTTATTTTCCACCATAATATGCAAAAAAAATGATAAAAAAACAGACAATGTGATTTTCTGGATTTTTTTTTCTCAGTTTGTCTCCCATAGTTGAGGTCTACCTATGATGTAAATTACAGACGCCTCTCATCTTTTTAAGTGGTGGAACTTGCACTATTGCTGACTGACTAAATACTTTTTTGCCCCACTGTATATTGGCATTTTTAACTGTGGACGGAAGTGTTGGCCCCTTGTCTAACTGGCGAGCCTCAAAAAACTTATGTCCTGGCCTTACAGAATGTACAGGAGTTGGCCAAATTAAAAACTGAAATTTTGGCATACTCAGGAGTGATTATGTCTGTCAGAGCACAAAGGGTGCACCACTGGGCATATTTCAGTGACAAACCCACTCACTCCCAAATGTTCGACCTGCTACATCTTGTACAAAATGGCTGCAACCAGAGTCCTCTACGCCTGCATAGACAGTCAAATGTGTTGTTATGGACAGATTTATTCACTCCCTACCTAGTCCGGTGCAGATCAGTTTTGCCCAGGAAGACCCCAAAATGCCGACGACCTGGTTGGCCTAGTAAAAAAAGCTGCCAAATGGTCAAGAAGTCTTTAAGGTAATCGAGCGTGGTCACTTCCCTCTACTGGAATATCCAAAAAGAGCCTGACTCTCAAAAGAAGGGTAAGAGAGCCACAACTGGGGGATGCTAAGAGGTCGGTTCCCGAAGGCCTCCGGGAAGGGCCACTCTCCCCCACCAGTTGATCCCCAGAAAGCTAGTGTGTGTGCGCTGTATTCATGAGGGCCCCAAGGACTACCTTGTCACTAGAGTGACCATAAAAACGAATAGTGGCACTGAGTCCCATGAGGTCTGAGTAGTTAAAGACCTGCTGCACCTAGTTTCAATAAGTCAGGAGTTTAGTTTATTCTGGGATTTATGGTGAAAGGGAGCAGTGCCAAGTTCCTCAGATAAGAGCCAGTTTGACAATGAAGAATCTTCATAACAGTCAGAGGCTGATGAGTTCCCTCTTGTATCCTTGCTGGTGACAAGTACAAGACAGCAACCTATAAAGGTCAACATTCCTGACTTTGGGATTTCTGGGGGGAATTTTGAACTGCTCAAATGCAGGGCCTTACATTAAAAGTGCCATTTGATAATGTTACTGTTGTAAATGGGGATGCTCAAGAACCGGGGACTGACACCAGGTTTCCATAGCTTGTGGGTAAATGAGGGATTGCCACTTGCTACTAAACTGAGGGGGGAAGTAATAGAGCAATTGTTAGTACTGGGACCCTATAGGCATAGGGTGTTAGACTTGGCCCATTCTCATGTCTTGGGTGGTAATCTGGGCATAAACAAAACCCAGTAGTGGGTCCATCAGAGGTTCTACAGGCCTGGATATCACCAAGAGATTGCAAGTCGTGTCCCTCCTGTCAGCTATCTACTCCAGTCTCTCACTTCAATAGTCCCCTAGTGCCATTACCCATTATAGAGGTCCTATTTGACTGAATTGTCATGGATCTTGTCAGACCCCTAGTTAAGTCCACCAGAGGGCACCAATATATCCTGGTGATCATGGACTACACACCACAGTACCCAGAGCTGGTACTACTGAGAAACTTCTCCACCAGTAGGATAGCCTGAGTGCTTGTCCATATCTTCCACTGGTCGGGCCTGCCTAAGGAGATCCTGATGTGGACCAAAGAACGCTGTTAATGTCCAAAGTAATGAGGAAGTTATGCAAGGCTCTCCAGATTACACAACTCAGGAAGTCAGTGTACCATTTGCAGATGGACAGTCTGGTGAAGAGGTTCAATAAGACCTTGAAATTCATACTAAAGAATGTCATGGTGAAGAATGGCCAAGACTTGGATTGCCTACACCCGTACCTGCTGTTCTCTATTAGGGAAGATCCACAGGCCCGGAGTCTCGCTGTTCGAACTGTTATACTGACAGCACCTCAGGGATATTCTGAAGGAAACCTGGGAAGTAGAGGTTACACCCCACTGGAGCATTATCAAGCACGCAGCCCAGATGCAAGACAGGATCGAGAGGGTGATGCCAATTGTGAGCACAATAAGCCCAGGCAAGGGTCTACAATTGGTTGGCAAGGCTGAGACAGTTTAGGCCTGGAGACCGGGTGTTGGTGTTAATCCCCAGAGTCTAAAGTAAATTTCTGACAAAGTGGCAGGGGCCATACGAGGTGGTCGAAAAGCTGAGTGACAACAACTACTGCGTCCACCAGCCATGGATAAAAAAAAACTGTACCAGGTGTACCACATCAAGTGGCTTAAATCGTGGTGAGACAGGTAACCGGTGAAAGCTACATGCTTGGAGGCCAATCCTGAAGCCAAGGTTGAGGATATCACAGTGGCAGAGAAACTGTCACCGGACCAGAAACAACAATACCAAGAACTGCTTCATTGGAATCGGGACCTGTTTTCGTAGTTGCCTGAATGAACAAAGGTTGTTGAGCATGAAATCCTGATGGAACCAAATGTGCAGGTGAACCAAAAGCCATATCAAATTCCCGAAACCCACGGCAAGGTGATTTTGATGGAGGTGAGGATAATGTTGAGATTTGGTGTTATTGAAGAGTCAAAGAGTGGCTTAGTAACATAGTTATTAAGGTTGAAGGAGACTTTAAGTCCATCTAGTTCAACCCATAGCCTAACCTAACATGTCCTGATGGTGATTGGCATTTTTGTAACAATTACAGGAATCTGAATGAGATGTCAAAGTTCGATGCATATCTGGTGCACAAGGTCGATGAACTCATTGAGAAGGTAGGGTCAGCCAGATACATCACCACCCTGGGTCTAAGGAAAGGACATTGGCAAATCCTCCTGTCCCGCAGAGTCAAGGAGAAGACGGCCTTCTCTACACCTGAAGGGTGCTTCCAGTATACCAGAATGCCGTTTAACCTTCAAGGAGCCCCAGCTACCTTCCAGAGGGCCATGGACCGGATTGTAGCACCTCAGAAAAAGTACCCCACAGTTTACCTGGATGATATTGTGATCTTCAGCCTGGTTTGGGGAAGTCATCTGCAGAAGGTCCAGGTGCTACTAAATGCAATGAGGAAGGCAGGGTGTCACGATGGTGTTGGAACTATAGGTGCTAACTAGGTCCATAGAACTAGGGGCACCCTAGTCTATCCCTGTCTCCCAGATTACTTCTGAAGGTGGATACGCCGATTTCTTGTGCCTTGCTAGTCTCCTATAAACCCCTATCTGTCCCCTCCCCTACCCAGGGTAGTGGCAGGAAGAAGTGTATAGGAAACCTCTAACCAAGGTAGCACAAAGCACAGTCTTTCTGAGAGCGGGGTTCCTCCTGCTCACCGCTAGCAGAAAACACACAGTTCAGTTTGGTTCCAGCACAACCACTTCTCTGGAGCATTCCTCTCTAGACACTGAACAACTACTTCTTCTAGAGGCCAATTATTTAAGCTCCAGACCACACCTTGGGGTGGAGATAAGGGGGAAATCCTCCCATCCACTCTATGGATGTCCATATAAAACTCAGCTCATTATGCATATTGGTTGTTAACCCCTCATTGCACTTAGTGTGCTGGAGGAAAATTTCTGAGTTTTATATCATTGACACCATTAAGCACAGTGAAACACATCTCCCCTCCAGCACTTTACAAGCGACTTTGTGCTTCTCACAAAATTAGAATATCATCAAAAAGTTTATTTATTTCAGTTCTTCAATACAAAAAGTGAAACTCATATATTATATAGAGTCATTACAAACAAAGTGATCTATTTCAAGTGTTTATTTCTGTTAATGTTGATGATTATGGCTTACAGCCAATGAAAACCCAAAACTCATTATCGCAGTAAATTAGAATAATTAACAAAAAACATCTGGGAAGGATTCCTAAGCGTTTAAAAATGTCCCTTAGTCTGTTTCAGTAGGCGCCACAGTCATGGAGAAGACTGCTGACTTGACAGATGTCCAGAAGACAGTCATAGACACAATCCACAAGGAGGGTAAGCCACAAAAGGTCATTGCAAAAGAAGCTGGCTGTTCACAGAGTGCTGTATCCAAGCATATTAATAATCAACCAGGATAACTGCAGCCTTGAAAGGATTGTTAAGAAAAGGCCATTCAAAAATTTGGGGGAGATTCACAAGGAGTGGACTGCTCCTGGAGTCATTGCTTCAGGAACCATCACACATAGACGTATCCGGGACATGGGCTACAAGTGTGACATTCCTTGTGTCAAGACACTCATGACCAATAAACAACGCCAGAAGTGTCTTACTTGGGCCAATGAGAAAAATAACTGGATTGTTGCTCAGTGGTCCAAGGTGCTGTTTTCAGATGAAAGTACATTTTGTAGTTCATTTGGAAATCAAAGTCCCAGAGTCTGGAGTAAGAGTGGAGAGGCACACAATCCAAGCTGCTTGAGGTCTAGTGTGAAGTTTCCACAATAAGTGATGGTTTGTGGAGTCATGTCATCTGCTTGTGTAGGTCCACCTCTGACCTATTGCCATGGGCGACTGCACCGCCGTGTTATTGTTCTACTCACAGCATTACACAGTACGCGATATCCTCTGGATCAAAGTTGGGAACCATTTCCTCCAGTTTACAGCCACTAAACACACCAGTCCACCTGCTAAGATCAGTTGCTGTGAGCGACTGCACAGCTGTGTACACTGCGGGGTGCTAGGCTTTTCAGCTGCTTTGGCTGTTTGGCTCTGCTGGCGTGTGTTGCCTCACACAGGTGGAGCGCTGCAGAGCCTTCTACTCTGTACTCCTCCAAACACCAGACTGACACTGACTCTGAACCTGACACACCCAAACCCTATAATCCAGGGTTTTTAACTAGAATCTGTAGCCTTCAGCCACATTGAAAACCGAACCAGGAATGAAATGGACTGCACGACTACATCCTGTAGATTGTTTCAAAACACAAAAGCCCAGCAGGTATTTTTAAATCTGCCCTGGACAAATAGCATGTCCAGTACTAACACTTTTTATTTCACATTTTAATCACAGCTACGCCTTTGACTGCAATGCATCCCCATGGCCTCAATACGCTACTGTGCGCATCCTGAGAAGAACATAGAGCGACCCCTATGTGTAACACCAGTCACTGCCTCACAATATATATATATATATATATATATATATATATATATACAGTATATATATATATATATATATATATATATATATATATATATATATATACAGTACAGTCCAAAAGTTTGGACACACCTTCTCATTAAAAGATTTTTCGTTCATGACTATGAAAATTGTACATTCACACTAAAGGCATCAAAACTATGAATTAACACATGTGGAATTATATACTTAACAAAAAATTGTGAAACAACTGAAATTATGTCTTATATTCTAGGTTCTTCAAAGTAGCCACTAGAGTTGAGCGACCTTGACCTTTTTAGAGTCGAGCCGGGTTTTGCGAAACCCGACTATGTCCAAAGTCGGGTCGAGTGAAATCGGCCGATTATGACGTAAAGTCGGGATCGACCGAAACTCGAAACCCAATGCAAGTCAATGGGGCAGCATAGTCGGCAGTGAGTGGGGGCCAGGAAAACACCTAGAGTGCCCATTTTAATGTCAAAACCATCCATTCTTCTTAATGAAGCTTGTCAAGCGTAATTTACCTTAAAATAATTGGAAGGCATTTGAAATTGGGGGTCATTTGGCTAAAGTTGTGGGGGGTAGGGCTGGTTCAAGTAATTAGTGGGCCCAGTAAATCTGGACCACGTCACGGCAGTGGAGCAGGGAGAGGTAAGTATTTCAACTTTGCAAGTGCTGTGATCCTGAGCAAGCAGGGGGGGCCCACTCGTTGGCATTGGCACTGGCACAGGGCCCCTCAAAGTACAGCGGTGTGTTTGCACGGCGGGGGCGCCTCCCACCGGCAGCAACACTTTTGCGTACTATGAGAGGCCCTGTGCCAGTGACGTCGCCAACTAGTATTCCTCCCCCCACCTGATGAAGGAACCTGCACTTTCATCTGCACCTTCCTCTTTGTCCCCGTGTAAGGTGGTATGGTATGCGGGAAGAGCAACCTGACTTTCAGCAGGGTCACAATGTTGTTGTGTAGCGTGCACGGGGAATGTTGCGTTATGGGTCAATGTACCAGCAGACTCATCTATCACTGGCTGGGCAATGGGCACGATGAAGTGGAAACACAGATATAGGCCCAAAGAAGAAAGTGGGCTAAATGCAGTTCAAAATTGGTAACACAGGAATAACCAGGGGGCATTGCAGTGGAGGACAACTGGAATGAGAGGCTGACACAGAGAGTAGGGCCAAATCAGTAAGTAGTCGAAATGCAGTTCAAAATTGGCAACCGTAGTAAACAGGCGGCACAGCTTTGTTCAGTGGAGGAGAACAGCAAGGAGTGGCAGACACCGATAGTAGGCCCCAACCCAACTAGTAGGCCAAATGCAGTCTAACATTAACAACTACTTAACGAGAGGCTGAAAATGGAATTTCAGGACAGGAAACCAGGAGAACAGCAAGGAGTGGCAGACACCGATAGTAGGCCCCAAACCAACTAGTACGCCAAATGCAGTTGTTCCATTTAACCACAATTTAATGAGAGCCTGAAGATAGAAGCTCAGGAAAGGCAACCTGGGGAACACCTTGGAGTGTAACACACCATCTCTCTCCACCCCATACCCATTTTGTAGGCCTAATGCTGTGTACTTTTCTACAACTACTAAACGAGAGTCGGAAGACCGAAGCAATGGCAAGGAAACCTGGGGAACACCTTGGAGTGTAACACACCATCTCTCTCCACCCCATACCCAATTTGTAGGCCTAATGCAGCCTACTTTCCGACACCTACTAAACGAGAGCATGAAGATCGAAGCTCAGGAAAGGCAACCTGGGGAACACCTTGGAGTGTAACACAACCTCTCTCTACACCACGGAAGGGCTGATTCTTAGGAAGGAAGGCTGTTGTAAATAAGCATTGCGCGTCCGAGGGTGATTATATTCTTATTCGGTATCTACTCACCCTCGGACGCGCCATGCTTCTTGATTTGTAATTAATGTTTATTTGCAATGTGCTTTTGACTTACTCAATTATTTTTTTAATTATTGATTTTATTAAATTAATAGTTTAACATCTTATTGGAAATAATTTAAAGGAGACGCGACAGGACAACACTCGGTGGATGCCATATCTGTGTTAACAACTCCAAAAAACTTTCAGTTAACTTCTTGCAGGAGAAAGAAATTGTAGCTGTTGGACCTTTGTAGTACAGTTCCAGATATTTGTTGTGTGTTTGTTTTGATTGTTAAAATGTCTGCATTTGAGATCTCAACACGATCTTATTTTTTATAATCAAATTAATTTTTTAAATATTTTATTAGGTTGGTTCAAGGGGTACACGGGCCGCAGTAGACAGGTCAGTGGAGGCCTAGTGGAAGGAGGGACCACAGACAGGCATCGAAGGCCTAAAATAATAACACATGGCTGTAGGCAATTTTAAATTGGTTCCAGGGGTACACGGGCAGCAGTGCCCTGGTCAGTGTAGTAGTAGTTGAAAGAATGGACCGCAGACAGGCATCGAAGGCCTAAAATAAAAAAATTGGGCTGGCTGTAGGCAATTTTAAATTGGTTCCAGGGGTACACGGGCAGCAGTGGTGTGGTCAGTGGAGGCCTAGTGGAAGGAGTGACCACAGACAGGCATCGAAGGCCTAAAATAATCACACATGGCTGTAGGCAATTTTAAATTGGTTCCAGGGGTACACGGGCAGCAGTGGTGTGGTCAGTGGAGGCCTAGTGGAAGGAGTGACCACAGACAGGCATCGAAGGCCTAAAATATTAACACATGGCTGTAGTCAATTTTAAATTGGTTCCAGGGGTACTTGGGCAGCAGTGCCCTGGTCAGTGTAGTAGTAGTTGAAAGAATGGACCGCAGACAGGCATCGAAGGCCTAAAATAAAAAAATTGGGCTGGCTGTAGGCAATTTTAAATTGGTTCCAGGGGTACATGGGCAGCAGTGTATGGTCAGTGGAAGTCTAGTGGAAGGAGTGACAGCAGACAGTCTTCGAAGGCCTAACATAACAAAATTGGGCTGACTGTAGGCACTTTTAAATTGGTTCCAGGGGTACACGGGCAGCAGTGGTGTGGTCAGTGGAGGCCTAGTGGAAGGAGTGACCGCAGACAGGCAGCGAAGGCCTAAAATAATAACACATGGCTGTAGGCAATTTTAAATTGGTTCCAGGGGTACACGGGCAGCAGTGCCCTGGTCAGTGTAGTAGTAGTTGAAAGAATGGACCGCAGACAGGCATCGAAGGCCTAAAATAAAAAAATTGGGCTGGCTGTAGGCAATTTTAAATTGGTTCCAGGGGTACACGGGGAGCAGTGGTGTGGTCAGTGGAGGCCTAGTGGAAGGAGTGACCGCAGACAGGCATCGAAGGCCTAAAATAATCACACATGGCTGTAGGCAATTTTAAATTGGTTCCAGGGGTACACGGGCAGCAGTGGTGTGGTCAGTGGAGGCCTAGTGGAAGGAGTGACCACAGACAGGCATCGAAGGCCTAAAATATTAACACATGGCTGTAGTCAATTTTAAATTGGTTCCAGGGGTACTTGGGCAGCAGTGCCCTGGTCAGTGTAGTAGTAGTTGAAAGAATGGACCGCAGACAGGCATCGAAGGCCTAAAATAAAAAAATTGGGCTGGCTGTATGCAATTTTAAATTGGTTCCAGGGGTACACGGGCAGCAGTGCCCTGGTCAGTGTAGTAGTAGTTGAAAGAATGGACCGCAGACAGGCATCGAAGGCCTAAAATAAAAAAATTGGGCTGGCTGTAGGCAATTTTAAATTGGTTCCAGGGGTACACGGGCAGCAGTGGTGTGGTCAGTGGAGGCCTAGTGGAAGGAGTGACCGCAGTCAGGCATCGAAGGCCTAAAATATTAACACATGGCTGTAGTCAATTTTAAATTGGTTCCAGGGGTACTTGGGCAGCAGTGCCCTGGTCAGTGTAGTAGTAGTTGAAAGAATGGACCGCAGACAGGCATCGAAGGCCTAAAATAAAAAAATTGGGCTGGCTGTAGGCAATTTTAAATTGGTTCCAGGGGTACATGGGCAGCAGTGTATGGTCAGTGGAAGTCTAGTGGAAGGAGTGACGGCAGACAGTCTTCGAAGGCCTAACATAACAAAATTGGGCTGACTGTAGGCACTTTTAAATTGGTTCCAGGGTAACACGGCCAGCAGTGGCCTGGTCAGTGTAGTAGTTGTAGAAAGAAGGGACCGCAGACAGGCTTCGAAGGCCTAACATAACAAAAATGTCAAAACAATGGTATTGTCAGTGCCAGGCATTGAAGGATGTCAGCGCCTAGACTACACATTGGTGAAGCTGTGAGAGATAATTTTGCTAGTGGTAGAGCACTGTTTGAGCTGGGGGGGGGGAACTGGCTTGTGGCCGGCGGTACAGGCACAGGGCTCCTCATATTACAACGGTGTGTCTGACGTTGGGTGCGCACCACCACCGCCAGAGACACTTTATTGTACTATGAGGGACCCAGTGGCAGTGCCGTCGACCAAAAGCGGCCACACCCACCTCTTCAGACAAACAGCACTCTCAAGGGTCCAAGCGCAAAGTGGCGATAGCACGGCCCCGTGTGGGGAGTTTGGCCATTTCGTGAGGTGGAAACATGTCGTATGCTGGACAATCAGGTGAAGAAAATTACGAGATTGGAAAAGTCATTCAGAATAGTCCACAGGCAAGACCTTTTCATAGGAAAGCTAGGTGTCAGCCGGGCAGGGTGGGGCAAAAGATTTTGAAATCCAGTTGTGGTTCATTTTAATGAAGGTTAGATCATCTACATTTTGGGTAGCCAGACGAGTCCTTTTTTCTGTTAGTATTGAACCTGCAGCACTGAATACTCTTTCTGATAGGACACTAGCTGCCGGGCAAGCAAGCTCCTGCAATGCATATTCTGCCAATTCTGGCCAGGTGTCTAATTTGGATGCCCAGTAATCAAATGGGAATGACGGTTGAGGGAGAACGTCGATAAGGGATGAAAAATAGTTTGTAACCATACTGGACAAATGTTGTCTCCTGTCACTTTGAATTGATGCTGCAGTACCTGTCCTGTCTGCGGTCATAGAAAAATCACTCCACAACCTGGTCAGAAAACCCCTCTGGCCAACGCCACTTCTGATTTCTGCCCCTCTAACACCTCTGGTCTGCTGGCCCCTGGAGCTCGTGTGAGAACGATCACGGGCGCTGTGTGCAGGGAATGCCAGAAGCAAACGGTCAACAAGAGTTGATTGTTTTGTTGCTAATATTAGTTCCAAGTTCTCATGTGGCATAATATTTTGCAATTTGCCTTTATAGCGAGGATCAAGGAGGCAGGCCAACCAGTAATCGTCATCGTTCATCATTTTTGTAATGCGTGTGTCCCTTTTGAGGATACGCAAGGCATAATCCGCCATGTGGGCCAAAGTTCCCGTTGTCAAATCTGCGGTTGTGCTTGGTTGAGGGGCAGTTGCAGGCAAATCTACGTCACTTGTGTCCCTCAAAAAACCAGAACCCGGCCTTGCCACGCCACCAATTTCCCGTGCCCCCGGGAAAGCTTCCTCATTAAAAATATACTCATCCCCATCATCCTCCTCATCCTCCACCTCCTCTTCGCCCGGTACCTCGTCATGTACACTGCCCTGACCAGACAATCGCTGACTGTCATCAAGGCTTTCCTCTTCCTCTGGTGCAGACGCCTGATCCTTTATGTGCGTCAAACTTTGCATCAGCAGACGCATTAGGGGGATGCTCATGCTTATTATGGCGTTGTCTGCACTAACCAGCCGTGTGCATTCCTCAAAACACTGAAGGACTTGACACATGTCTTGAATCTTCGACCACTGCACACCTGACAACTCCATGTCTGCCATCCTACTGCCTGCCCGTGTATGTGTATCCTCCCACAAAAACATAACAGCCCGCCTCTGTTCGCACAGTCTCTGAAGCATGTGCAGTGTTGAGTTCCACCTTGTTGCAACGTCTATGATTAGGCGATGCTGGGGAAGGTTCAAAGAACGCTGATAGGTCTGCATACGGCTGGAGTGTACAGGCGAACGGCGGATATGTGCGCAAAGTCCACGCACTTTGAGGAGCAGGTCGGATAACCCCGGATAACTTTTCAGGAAGCACTGCACCACCAGGTTTAAGGTGTGAGCCAGGCAAGGAATGTGTTTCAGTTGGGAAAGGGAGATGGCAGCCATGAAATTCCTTCCGTTATCACTCACTACCTTGCCTGCCTCAAGATCTACAGTGCCCAGCCACGACTGCGTTTCTTGCTGCAAGAACTCGGACAGAACTTCCGCGGTGTGTCTATTGTCGCCCAAACACTTCATAGCCAATACAGCCTGCTGACGTATGCCAGTAGCTGCCCCATAATGGGAGACCTGGTGTGCAACAGTGGCAGGTGCGGATGGAGTGTTTGTGCGACTGCGGTCTGTGGACGAGCTCTTGCTTCTGCAGGAGGACGAGGAGGAGGAGGAGGAGGAGGGGGTGCGAACGGCTACAGACAACTGTTTACTAGACCGTGGGCTAGGCAGAACTGTCCCAAACTTGCTGTCCCCTGTGGACCCTGAATCCACCACATTTACCCAGTGTGCCGTGATGGACACGTAACGTCCCTGGCCATGCCTACTGGTCCATGCATCTGTTGTCAGGTGCACCTTTGTGCTCACAGATTGCCTGAGTGCATGGACGATGCGCTCTTTAACATGCTGGTGGAGGGCTGGGATGGCTTTTCTGGAAAAAAAGTGTCGACTGGGTAGCTCGTAGCGTGGTACAGCGTAGTCCATCAGGTCTTTGAAAGCTTCGCTTTCAACTAACCGGTAGGGCATCATCTCTAACGAGATTAGTCTAGCTATGTGGGCGTTCAAACCCTGTGTACGCGGATGCGAGGCTAAGTACTTCCTTTTTCTAACCATAGTCTCATGTAGGGTGAGCTGGACTGGAGAGATGGAGATCGTGGAACTAGCAGGGGTGCCGGTGGACATGGCAGACTGAGAGACGGTGGGAGATGGTATTGTTGCCGCCGGTGCCCTAGATGCAGTGTTTCCTACTACGAAACTGGTGATTCCCTGACCCTGACTGCTTTGGCCTGGCAAAGATACCTGCACAGATACAGCAGGTGGTGCGCTAAATGGTGGTCCTACACTGCCGGAAGGGATGTTGCGTTGATGACTAGCTTCATTGGCCGAGGGTGCAACAACCTTAAGGGACGTTTGGTAGTTAGTCCAAGCTTTCAAATGCATGGTGATTAAATGTCTATGCATGCAACTAGTATTGAGACTTTTCAGATTCTGACCTCTGCTTAAGGAAGTAGAACATTTTTGACAGATGACTTTGCGCTGATCAATTGGATGTTGTTTAAAAAAATGCCAGACTGCACTCTTTCTAGCATCGGATACCTTTTCAGGCATTGCAGACTGAGCTTTAACCGGATGGCCACGCTGTCCTCCACCAGGTTTTGGCTTTGCCACGCGTTTTGGGCAAGATACGGGCCCGGCAGATGGAACCTGTGGCGATGTTGATGCCTGCTGCGGCCCCTCCTCCTCCTCTGCTTCAGAACTGCTGCCGCCTGCACCCTGTTCCCCCAATGGCTGCCAATCGGGGTCAAGAACTGGGTCATCTAATAACTCTTCTTGTACCTCCTGCGCAACTTCGTCTGTGTCACCGTGTCGTTCGGTGGTATAGCGTTCGTGATGGGGCAACATAGTCTCATCAGGGTCTGATTCTTGATCAGCACCCTGCGAGGGCAATGTTGTGGTCTGAGTCAAAGGACCAGCATAGTAGTCTGGCTGTGGCTGTGCGTCAGTGCACTCCATGTCAGATTCAATTTGTAATGGGCATGGACTGTTAACTGCTTCACTTTCTAAGCCAGGGACGGTATGTGTAAAGAGCTCCATGGAGTAACCCGTTGTGTCGCCTGCTGCATTCTTCTCTGTTGTTGTTTTTGCTGAAGAGGACAAGGAAGTGACTTGTCCCTGACCGTGAACATCCACTAACGACGCGCTGCTTTTACTTTTACCAGTTTCACGAGAGGAGGCAAAAGAGCTAGAGGCTGAGTCAGCAAGATAAGCCAAAACTTGCTCTTGCTGCTCCGGCTTTAAAAGCGGTTTTCCTAATCCCAGAAAAGGGAGCGTTCGAGGCCTTGTGTAGCCGGACGACGAACCTGGCTCCACAGCTCCAGACTTAGGTGCAATATTTTTTTCCCCACGACCACCTGATGCTCCACCACTACCACTACCCTCATTACCAGCTGACAATGAACGCCCCCGGCCACGACCTCTTCCACTAGACTTCCTCATTGTTTTAAAAACGTAACCAAACTAACGTTATTTGTTGCAGTCACACAACTTACACGGTGAGCTATAACTTCAGTATGATTTAGCTACCCCTTTACAGGTTGGTGAGACCACAGCGAAAATCAGGCCCAATGTTACACACTCTTTTTTTGGTGGCTGCAAATTAGAGAGATGCCCCACACGCAGGACTGTCACTGAAGCACAAATGTTAATATTAATGTCACACTATTATTTTTTTTTATTTTTATTTTTTTCAGGAACACTTTAGAAACCCCCCCCAAAAAAAAAAATTGATTTTTGCAGGGAGAATTTAGAAAACAAATGTAACAAACTATATGCTTTCTATGGGCCACTGAGTGAGAGATGACGCACACAGGAATCAGGAGTGGCACACAAGCCCAGAGGCCAATATTTTTCTACCAATGATTGATGGAGTTATTTTCTCTGGTAGATTTTGGAACCCAAATCAAGGAAAAAAAATATAGGCTTTCTATGGACCACAATTGGAGAGAGAGAGAGAGAGAGAGAGAGAGAGAGATGGCACACCCAGGAGTCAAGACTGGCACACAAGCAGAAAGGCCAATATTAATCTCCCACTGTTTTTTTTGGTTGTTTTTTTTTTTTTTTTTTCAGGGAGACTTTAGAAAAAAAAATAATAAAAAAAATATGATTTTATCAGGAAGAATTTAGAAACCAAATAAAATAAAATGATTTTTTCAGGGAGAATTTAGAAAACAAATAAAACCAAAAATAGGCGTTCTATGGCCCACTGACTAAGAGAGAGAGAGAGAGATGGAACGCTTAGTACTGGCACACAAGCCCAAAGGGCAATATTAATCTCCCTTTTTTTTTCCAGGGAGAATTTCTAAAACCCCCCCAAAAAAAAAAATAGGCTTTCTATGGCCCACTATTTGTGAGAGAGATGGGACGCTCAGGACTGGCACAGATGGCACGCTCAGGACTGGCACAGAAGCCCAGAGGCCAATATTAATCTCCCTTTTTTTCTGGGAGAATTTATAAAACCAAAAAAATATTTAAATAGGCTTTCTATGGCCCACTATTTGTGAGAGAGATGGCACGCTCAGGACTGGCACAGATGGCACGCTCACAACTGGCACACAAGCCCAGAGGCCAATATTAATCTCCCTTTTTTCAGGGAAAATTTATAAAACCAAAAAAAAAATTAAATAGGCTTTCTATGGCCCACTATTTGTGAGAGAGATGGCACGCTCAGGACTGGCACAGATGGCACGCTCACAACTGGCACACAAGCCCAGAGGCCAATATTAATCTCCCTTTTTTCAGGGAAAATTTATAAAACCAAAAAAAAAATTAAATAGGCTTTCTATGGCCCACTATTTGTGAGAGAGATGGGACGCTCAGGACTGGCACAGATGGCACGCTCAGGACTGGCACAGAAGCCCAGAGGCCAATATTAATCTCCCTTTTTTTCTGGGAGAATTTATAAAACCAAAAAAATATTTAAATAGGCTTTCTATGGCCCACTATTTGTGAGAGAGATGGCACGCTCAGGACTGGCACAGATGGCACGCTCACAACTGGCACACAAGCCCAGAGGCCAATATTAATCTCCCTTTTTTCAGGGAAAATTTATAAAACCAAAAAAAAAATTAAATAGGCTTTCTATGGCCCACTATTTGTGAGAGAGATGGGAC
The DNA here is from genome assembly GCF_032444005.1 of Ranitomeya imitator. Lineage (NCBI taxonomy): Eukaryota > Metazoa > Chordata > Amphibia > Anura > Dendrobatidae > Ranitomeya > Ranitomeya imitator. Next base: position 293,223,929 of record NC_091287.1, on the reverse strand, counting down.
GCTCAGGACTGGCACAGATGGCACGCTCAGGACTGGCACAGAAGCCCAGAGGCCAATATTAATCTCCCTTTTTTTCTGGGAGAATTTATAAAACCAAAAAAATATTTAAATAGGCTTTCTATGGCCCACTATTTGTGAGAGAGATGGCACGCTCAGGACTGGCACAGATGGCACGCTCACAACTGGCACACAAGCCCAGAGGCCAATATTAATCTCCCTTTTTTCAGGGAAAATTTATAAAACCAAAAAAAAAATTAAATAGGCTTTCTATGGCCCACTATTTGTGAGAGAGATGGCACGCTCAGGACTGGCACAGATGGCACGCTCACAACTGGCACACAAGCCCAGAGGCCAATATTAATCTCCCTTTTTTTCAGGGAGAATTTATAAAACCAAAAAAAAAATTAAATAGGCTTTCTATGGCCCACTATTTGTGAGAGAGATGGCACGCTCAGGGCTGGCACAGATGGCACGCTCAGGACTGGCACACAAGCCCAGAGGCCAATATTAATCTCCCTTTTTTTCAGGGAGAATTTATAAAACCCCAAAAAAAATAAAATAGGCTTTCTATGGCCCACTATTTGTGAGAGAGATGGCACACTCAGGACTGGCACACAAGCCCAAAGGCCAATATTAATCTCCCACTGTATTTTTATCAGGGAGAATTTATACACCCCACAAAAAAAAATACAGAAAAATGAAAAGGCTTTCTATGGCCCACTATGTGAGAGAGATGGCACACACAGGGATGGCACTCTAGCAGAAATGCCAAATTGCCAATCTTAATCTCCCACCAAAAAAAAAAAAAAAAAAAAAAACAGGGAATGTCCTACAATTACTATCTCCCTGCCTGCAGTAATCTCAGCCAGGTATGGCAGGCAGCTACTATCTCCCTGCCTGCAGTAATCTCAGCCAGGTATGGCAGGCAGCAATAAGGAGTGGACTGATGCACAAATGAAATAAAAAGTGTGGACAAACAAAAAAGATAGCTGTGCAGAAAGGAAGGAACAAGAGGATTTGTGCTTTGAAAAAAGCAGTTGGTTTGCACAGCGGCGTACACACAGCAATGCAGCTATCAGGGAGCCTTCTAGGGCAGCCCAATGAGCTACAGCGCTGAGGGGAAAAAAAAAAAAAAAAAACTTCCACTGTCCCTGCACACCGAGGGTGGTGTTGGACAGTGCAAATCGCTGCAGCACAAGCGGTTTTGTGGTTAATGGACCCTGCCTAACGCTATCCCTGCTTCTGACAAAGCGGCAGCAACCTCTCCCTAAGCTCAGATCAGCAGCAGTAAGATGGCGGTCGGCGGGAACGCCTCTTTATAGCCCCTGTGACGTTGCAGACAGCAAGCCAATCACTGCAATGCCCTTCTCTAAGATGGTGGGGACCAGGACCTATGTCATCACGCTGCCCACACTCTGCGTTTACCTTCATTGGCTGAGAAATGGCGCTTTTCGCGTCATTGAAACGCGACTTTGGCGCGAAAGTCGCGTACCGCATGGCCGACCCCGCACAGGGGTCGGATCGGGTTTCATGAAACCCCGACTTAGCCAAAAGTCGGCGACTTTTGAAAATGTTCGACCCGTTTCGCTCAACCCTAGTAGCCACCTTTTGCTTTGATGACTGCTTTGCACACTCTTGGCATTCTCTTGATGAGCTTCAAGAGGTAGTCACCGGGAAAGGTCTTCCAACAATCTTGAAGGAGTTCCCAGAGATGCTTAGCACTTGTTGGCCCTTTTGCCTTAACTCTGCGGTCCAGCTCACCCCAAACCATCTCGATTGGGTTCAGGTCTAGTGACTGTGGAGGCCAGGTCATCTGGCGTAGCACCCCATCGCTTTCCTTCTTGGTCAAATAGCCCTTCTACAGCCTGGAGGTGTGTTTGGAATCATTGTCCTGTTGAAAAATAAATAATGGTCCAACTAAATGCAAACCGGATGGAATAGCATGCCACTGCAAGATGCTGTGGAAGCAATGCTGGTTCAGTATGCCTTCAATTTTGAATAAATCCCCAACAGTGTCACCAGCAAAGCAGCCCCACACCATCACACCCCCTCCTCCATGCTTCACGGTCGGAACCAGGCATGTAGAGTCCATTGGTTCACCTTTTCTGCGTCGCACAAAGATGGAAACAAAGATCTCAAATTTGGACTCATCAGACCAAGGCACAGATTTTCACTGGTCTAATGTCCATTCCTTGTGTTAGCCCAAACAAGTCTCTTCTGCTTGTTGCCTGTCCTTAGCAATGGTTTCCTAGCAGCTATTTTGCCATGAAGGCCTGCTGCACAAAGTCTCCTCTTAACAGTTGTTGTAGAGATGTGTCTGCTGATAGAACTCTGTGTGGCATTGACCTGGTCTCTAATCTGAGCTGCTGTTAACCTGCGATTTCTGAGGCTTGTGACTCGGATAAACTTATTCTCAGAAGCAGAGGTGACTCTTGGTCTTCCTTTCCTGGGGCGGTCCTCATGTGAGCCAGTTTCTTTGTAGCGCTTGATGGTTTTTGCCTCTGCACTTGGGGACACTTTCAAAGTTTTCCCAATTTTTCAGACTGACTGACCTTAATTTTTTAAAGTAATGATGGCCAGTCGTTTTTCTTTACTTAGCTGCTTTTTTCTTGCCATAAAACAAATTCTAACAGTCTATTCAGTAGGACTATCAGCTGTGTATCCGACAGACTTCTGCACAACACAACTGATGGTCCCAACCCCATTTATAAGGCAAGAAATCCCACTTATTAAACCTGACAGGGCACACCGGTGAAGTGAAAACCATTCCCGGTGACTAGCTCTTGAAGCTCATCAAGAGAATGCCAAGAGTGTGCAAAGCAGTCATCAAAGCAAAAGGTGGCTACTTTGAAGAACCTAGAATATAAGACATAATTTCAGTTGTTTCACACTTTTTTGTTAAGTATATAATTCCATATGTGTTAAGTCATAGTTTTGATGCCTTCAGTGTGAATTTACAATTTTCATAAGCATGAAAATACAGAAAAATCTTTAAATAAGAAGGTGTGTCCAAACTTTTGGTCTGTACTGTATATACCAAGATTAGGGACATACACTATGATGGGGATCATATATACCAGGATGGGGGACATATATACCAGAATGAAAGACATATATACCAGGATTGGAGACATATATACCAGGATGGGGATCATATATACCAAGATGGGGGACATACATACCAGAATGAAAGACATATATACCAGGATTGGAGACATATTCAGTGTCAATTGAAGACACAAAAGAGAATAGTAAAACCAAAAACACTCAGTTTGAAAAAAATGTTGCAGTAATCCGCAAGTGCTAGTAAAAGATGTAAAAAAGAGGGTATTTGGTTGATACGTTTTTTGCAAAAAATGTATACTAAGCTGCTCTACCAAACTTCACGGTATACCCTTATCAGAGCAGTCCTAACTAATGTATGCAATCCCTATCTGATGTATTTAAAAACCTGATCATCTGTATATTACCTGTGTGAACAGGGTTCAGAGAGGAAAAATCAATGTGTGCATACAGAGTAGAACAGCTTTTGTGCAGATAGCCCAAGAGGAGTGGTGGGTAGCTCCCCAGTCTTGTAGACACAAGAGAACAATTATGGAAACAGGAACACATGGGCTACTTGCACAGTGAACAAGTCTGTAGGATCATGTTCACACACCACCAAGAAACCTGAAGACACAAAAGAGAATAGTAAAACCAAAAACACTCAGTTTGAAAAAAATGTTGCAGTAATCCGCAAGTGCTAGTAAAAGATGTAAAAAAGAGGGTATTTGGTTGATACGTTTTTTGCAAAAAATGTATACTAAGCTGCTCTACCAAACTTCACGGTATACCCTTATCAGAGCAGTCCTAACTAATATATGCAATCCCTATCTGATGTATTTAAAAACCTGATCATCTGTATATTACCTGTGTGAACAGGGTTCAGAGAGGAAAAATCAATGTGTGCATACAGAGTAGAACAGCTTTTGTGCAGATAGCCCAAGAGGAGTGGTGGGTAGCTCCCCAGTCTTGTAGACACAAGAGAACAATTATGTTCACACAGGTAATATACAGATGATCAGGTTTTTAAATACATCAGATAGGGATTGCATACATTAGTTAGGACTGCTCTGATAAGGGTATACCGTGAAGTTTGGTAGAGCAGCTTAGTATACATTTTTTGCAAAAAACGTATCAACCAAATACCCTCTTTTTTACATCTTTTACTAGCACTTGCGGATTACTGCAACATTTTTTTCAAACTGAGTGTTTTTGGTTTTACTATTCTCTTTTGTGTCTTCAGGTTTCTTGGTGGTGTGTGAACATGATCCTACAGACTTGTTCACTGTGCAAGTAGCCCATGTGTTCCTGTTTCCATAATTGTTCTCTTGTGTCTACAAGACTGGGGAGCTACCCACCACTCCTCTTGGGCTATCTGCACAAAAGCTGTTCTACTCTGTATGCACACATTGATTTTTCCTCTCTGAACCCTGTTCACACAGGTAATATACAGATGATCAGGTTTTTAAATACATCAGATAGGGATTGCATACATTAGTTAGGACTGCTCTGATAAGGGTATACCGTGAAGTTTGGTAGAGCAGCTTAGTATACATTTTTTGCAAAAAACGTATCAACCAAATACCCTCTTTTTTACATCTTTTACTAGCACTTGCGGATTACTGCAACATTTTTTTCAAACTGAGTGTTTTTGGTTTTACTATTCTCTTTTGTGTCTTCAGGTTTCTTGGTGGTGTGTGAACATGATCCTACAGACTTGTTCACTGTGCAAGTAGCCCATGTGTTCCTGTTTCCATAATTGTTCTCTTGTGTCTACACTTGTGTGTGAGCGCTGCCTGTATGTGGGCAGTATAGCTCCAAATGAAGCAATATACCTTAAAATATCAGGACATAAGTGTTGTGCCTGTGTGGGACACGGAATCCACTGCTAGTCCATGCGGTCTAGCGGTGGATTCCACATCCCACAAAGGCACAGCACTTATGTCCTAATATTTTAAGGTATATCGCTTCATTTGGGGCTATACTGCCCACATACAGGCAGCGCTCACACACAAGCTAGATGCAATGTAAAGAACATAAACAGCAAAGGGATAAACCTTAGCTGATCTTTCAATGGCTCACTTAAACTACAGCAGAAAGTCCCATGGATTCAAATACCATCTATACGCTGATGACATGCAGATCTACCTCTCTAGCCTAAATGTCAACCCTCAATCTGTTAAAACAATAGAGCATGCTCTCATCATCTGACACCTAGAGTACTGAACTCTGCTGCCCGACTAATCCACCTCTCTCCTTGCTACTTCTCTCCTTCTCCCCTCTACAAACCACTTTATTGGCTCCCAATTCCTCAATGTATCCACTTCAAGGTACTAACACTGAACTACAAAGTTGTCCATAATCTGTTTTCCCTATACATCTCTGAACTAATCTCCTGATATCTCCCACCACATTATCTCTGGTCCTCCAAAGACCTACTTCTCTCCTTACCACTTGTACGTTATCCACCCAATCGCCTGCAAGATGTCTCCCGGGTGTCAACCATGGAATTCTGTGCCTCAACACATCCGATTATCTCATGCATTCGGAACTTTCAATGGGAACTTGAATACTCATCTCTTCAGAACATCTTACAGCCTGCAATGACCCAGCTGTCACCTCACCACAGCAGAGCTTCAACCTCACCATCACCGGAGTTGCTGAAACTCCCGAACCTAATGTTTCCTTCCTCATTACCCTGTAGAATGTAAGACCGCAAGGTTAGAGTGCTCTCCCTTCTGTAACTGTCTGCCACTATTAGTTTGCTCATTGTAATTTCTATTTGTGTTTGTATGTGACCCCTTCTCATGTACAGCACCATGGAATCAATGGTGCTCTAATAATAAATAATAATAATAACAACAATGGCTGAACATCAAAAAGAGACTATCACCAGCAGGAAATACCAGCAGGGAGAAAGAATATAAAACCACACCTGAAAAGTGATAGGGCAGACAAATGAATAAATTAAAAAACCTGTTACCCTAAAAAGACTGCAGCAAGGATAATGGAAACTAAGCACCCAGAAAAAAGGTGTATCTGCTGTGGCTCGGAAGAAAGAGAAGCTGGCCATAAAGCACAGGTTCAAGGGTTTGAATCCAAATGTATGATAGTACCCCCCCTTCTACGAGTGGCCAATGGACCCACCGAGATCCCCAACTGCTGATGCCACTGACAACTCTCTCACTAGGTGACCTGCATGTAAATCTTTCATATCAACCCAGGAATTATCCTCGGGACTGAAACCCTTTCATTTAGTAAGATATTACAGTCGATGTCTGACACATCTGGAACCCAAAACTCATTCTACCTCATACTCCTTGTCCTCCTCCAAGTTATCCTCAATGATGTCCTAGGGATCTGGCGTCCACTCAAACTATTTAAGAAGAGAGGAATGGAAGAAATTATTAATCCTCCATGCAACCGGTAGTTGGAGCTTGACTGTCACAGGATTAATGATCTTATGCGACCCAACACATTTAGCAGGAAATTTCCTTGATGGAACTTTAAAACAAAGACTTTTTGAGGATAGCCAAACAAACCCTCCCACCTTAAAGACAGGGGCCCTACTACCTCAATGGTTAGCAGCTTTCTTCGTCCGATCGCAAGTTGTCAAAAGACCTTTTTTAACTTCTCATCAGACCTTAATTGAAAGGGAAGAATATCTTTCCTCCTCTCAGACCGTAGACTGTAAGCCAGAAAAAATTCCAAAACTGAATGAAAACCACCACAACAACAAAAATGGCAAGCTATCGGTAGCAGTAGAGGTGCGGTTATTCAGAGCAAACATAGCCTGACAAAGAAAATCCACAAAGTCATCATGATTAGATGAAACAAAACATCTTACATATTGTTTGACATGAGAGATAAGCAATGCAGCTAAACTCTCAGGCTACGTTCACACATTGCGTTTTTGCTGCCGATTTTTTTATGCAAAATACAAGCAAAGCTATGTGATTTCAGATATCTCATGTACGCACATTGTTATTTTTTTCTGACTGAATTGGAAAACTGCAGCTGTTTTTAAAACTGCAGCATGTCACATCTTTCAGTGTTTTTTTTTTTTGCACCAACAGAAAGCAATGAGTAAATGCAAAAAAAAGCAACAAAACACACCAAAAACTTTGACAATTGGCATCAATTTTTCCTGTGTTTTCAGTGAAAAAAGCAGATGTGGCAGTATATGAAACCCATTTATTTTTGTGGTTTTCTCAAGATTAAACAAAAATGTCTTGGTGTCTTCACATTAGCATGACAGTTAGGATTAGGACAATTTAAAGGGAACCTGTCACCCCGTTTTTTCAGTATGAGATAAAAATACCGTTAAATAGGGCCTGAGCTGTGTGTTACAATAGTGTGTTTTGTGTACCCTGATTCCCCACCTATGCTGCCGAAATACCTTACCAAAGTCGCCGTTTTCGCCTGTCAATCAAGGTGGTCTGGTCAAATGGGCGCGGTGAAATCGCTGTTTCTCCCCTAGATCTTGATTCTCTTTCCGTTGGTGGTGTAGTGGTTTGCGCATGCCCAACAGCCGAATCCACTGCGCAGCTGAAGAAAAAGAGCGCGATCTGCGCTATTCAACGGATTATCGCTGGCGGCGGCCATCTTCCTGAGGCCGCGCGTGCGCAGATGGTAGTGCTCGGCTTCCCGGGGCTTCAGGAAAATGGCCGCGGGATGCCGCGCGTGCGCAGATGGAGATCGTGGTGGCCATTTTCCTGAAGCCAAGTTCGCATCTCGGCTTCAGGAAAATGGCCGCCGCGATCTCCATCTGCGCACGCGCGGCATCCCGCGGCCATTTTCCTGAAGCCCCGGGAAGCCGAGCACTACCATCTGCGCATGCGCAGCCTCAGGAAGATGGCCGCCACCAGCGATAATCCGTTGAATAGCGCAGATCGCGCTCTTTTTCTTCAGCTGTGCAGTGGATTTGGCTGTTGGACATGCGCAAACCACGACGCCACCAACGGAAAGAGAAGCAAGATCTGGGGGAGAAACAGCGATTTCACCACGCCCATTTCACCAGACCACCTTGATTGACAGACGAAAATGGCGACTTTGGTAAGGTATTTCGGCAGCATAGGTGGGGAATCAGGGTACACAAAATACACTATTGTAACGCACAGCTCAGGCCCTATTTAACGGTATTTTTATCTCATACTGAAAAAAACGGGGTGACAGGTTCCCTTTAATTAAATTAGAGATGGGCGAACCAGAACAGTAAAGTTTGGCATCCATACCGAACACCTACTGCTTGGGCATGGACACCGAGCATGGACTTCACCAGGATGTGCATGTTACTGTACGGGCTCGGCTCCCTGAACACCGAGTGTTTGTCAGTAAAGTCATTACCGCTGGTCAGACAGCCATGGTTCCCATGCTGTCAAATGACAGCATGAGCCTGCAGCTGTGATCGGAGGTGAAAAGTTTACCTCCAGTTATTGGCGCCGGCTAAAGGGACTACTACTCCCATCAGCCTATGCCTGATGCCGCTAATCACAGTGAAAGCAGGTGGCGGCTGATGGGAGTATTCATCAGCTGGTACTGTAAATAACTAATGATAAAAAAAGTGTGGGTTCCCTTGTACTTTGGATAATGAGCCAGGCAAAACTCACAACTGGGGGCTGAAGTCCTCAGGTGTCAGCTTCAGCAAGGCTGGTTATCAATAATAAAGGGGTCCGCACTCAGATTTTTTAAATTGCTTAAATAAATAATTTAAAAAAACGGCATGTGGTCCCCCCCATTTTTGACAACCAGCCAAGCTAAAGTAGACAGCTGGGGGCTGGTATTCTCATGCTGGTAAAGGGCCATGCATATTGCTCCCCCAGCCTAAAAATAGCAGCCCGCAGCCGCCCAAAAAAGACGCATTTATTCAATGAGTCAGTTCTGGCGTTTGGCCCTGCTCTTCCCACTTGCCCTGTAGTGGTGGCAAGTGAGGTTCATATTTGTGGGGTGATGTCACCTTTGTACTGTCAGATGACATCAAGCCCACAGATTAGTAATGGAGAGATGTCTATAAAACACCTATCCATTACTAATCCTATAGTTGTATTGCAAATAAACACACAGCAAGAATAACGTTTTTTATTTGAAATAAAACAAAACACACTTTTACTTTTTTATTTAAAAGTAACAAACACAGTTATACTCACCTAACACCCATTCCATTGAATCCCTGATCTCCTGTAATAAAAAAAAGATAAAAAACAACCATATCTCTCACCTGTCTGTTTTTCTTTCCCACATCGTAATCCATGTCTGGGGGTGTAGTGCAGCAGGGTTAGTTCAGTGTGACAGACAGTGACCACAGGAAGAGTTCACAGCAAAACATGTCCAAACTCACACAGTGCACAGCACACGGTATTCTCCAGATCGCAGCCACGAAACATTACAGTCCATAAGTGTGTCCAGTTCCCGAAGGTGACTGCACCACTGTATCACGCTGCAGGGTGCCAGCAGTTCACTGCTGGCTCTGTGTTAACTCACACAGGCTGAGCTTCAGCAAAGCCGACTGCTCTGCAAGTTGCAAACTCCAAACTGACACACCCAAACCCTTCCTGAAGGGTTTTTTCTAAACTGGAATCTGTGGCCATGGGCCACTTATAAGACCCGGCCTGGAGGAAACAGACCAGCCCCACTACATTCCTGCGGTCCGTTTAAAAAATAAAAGCCCATAAGGAGTTTTACTGAACAGTGCCTTGGTCAAACAGCTTGACCAGGTCCACACTCACTTTTACTTTGCCTTGTAACTCACAGGCGTCCTGCTGTGAACACAAGGCACTCCAGCGGGTCTAATACGCTTCTGAGTGCATCCTGGGGGATACATAGCGACCCTTGCAAAATAACACCAGTCACTGCCTCACAGAGGGATAAACAGTTTTCAACCTGGACGGTGCCAAGATGTAACCGTCCAGGCTGAAAACCGCTGGTGTTGTGAATTCCGTTCTGGAGCTCCCTCCTGTGGTTGCTAATGGTATTTTTGTGAGTTCTGCCCTTGGGCTCCCTCTGGTGGTTTCGAGTGGAACTGCTGCTCCTTTAGGTAGCTGTAGCAGCTGCCTTCACTAATCGCCTTGCCTGGGTTTGTTATTTAAACCTGCTCTGGGCTTTAGTCCATGCCTGCTGTCAATGTTCTTGGTTGGATTTGGTTCTCTCCTTGGAATTTTCATATGGCCAGTCCTTGTCTGCAAAAGATAAGTTTTTGCTAGTTTTGTTTGTCCATTTGTTTGGACTCTATTGCTTTGCAAATATGTCTCTTTTTGTCCAGCTTGTCACTATGTCTTATTCAGGCTAGCTGGAAGCTCTGGGAAAGCAGATTTGCCCCTCCACACCATGAGTCGGTGTGGAGTTCATTTTTGTAAACTCTGCGTGGATTTTGTAGTTTTTATACTGACCGCACAGTCTCCTTTTCTCTCTGTCTATCTAGTTTAGTATTGGCCTCCTTTGCTGAATTCTGATTTCATTTCTGTGTACGTCATTTCCCTCTGCATTCACAGTCAATATTTGTGGGGGGCTATCTTTCCTTTTGGGGGTTTTCTCTGAGGCAAGATAGCTTTCTATTTCCTTCTTTAGGGGTAGTTATTTCTTAGGCTGTGAAGAGGTGTCTAGGGAGAGTCAGGAACATCCCACGGCTATTTCTAGTGTTGTTGTTAGGATTAGGGACTGCGGTCAGTAGAGATACCACCTTCTCAGAAGCTCGCTCCATGTTGCGTTTTAGCCACCAGGTCATATCAGTGTGGCCTCTTAACCACCAGGTCATAACACGCTGGGGAATGAGCTGCTGTAGCGCAGCATCAGTGAATAGCAGCAACGCCATCGAGGTTACTGCAGGTCCCTGAGGCTGTTGTTGTGAATTCTGTGGCCAAGCTCCCTCCTGTGGTCAAGAGTGGTACTTCGGCTGGTTCTGTCTATGAGCTTCCTTTGGTGGATGAGAGTGGTACTGCGGCTTCTGAGTTTCATTCCTCAGGTGTTGAGGTTAAGTCGCTGGGTGCTGCTCTATTTAACTCCACCTGGTGCTTTGATCCTGGCCTCCAGTCAATGTTCTAGTATTGGTCTTGCTTCCTCCTGGATCGTTCCTGTGGCCTGTCTTCCTGCATAAGCTAAGTTTTGCTTGTGTTATTTTTGCTTGCTATTTTTTCTGTCCAGCTTGCTTTATTGGTTTTTCTTGCTTGCTGGAAGCTCTGAGACGCAGAGGGAGCACCTCCGTACCGTTAGTCGTGCGGAGGGTCTTTTTGCCCCTCTGCGTGGTTGTTTGTAGGTTTTTGTGTTGACCGCAAAGCTATCTTTCCTATCCTCGGTCTATTCAGTAAGTCGGGCCTCACTTTGCTAAATCTATTTCATCTCTGTGTTTGTATTTTCATCTTACTCACAGTCATTATATGTGGGGGGCTGCCTTTTCCTTTGGGGAATTTCTCTGAGGCAAGGTAGGCTTATTTTTCTATCTTCAGGGCTAGTTAGTTTCTCAGGCTGTGCCGAGTTGCATAGGGAGCGTTAGGCGCAATCCACGGCTACCTCTAGTGTGGTGTGTTAGGATTAGGGATTGCGGTCAGTAGAGTTCCCACGTCTCAGAGCTCGTCCTTTGTTTTTGGTAATTGTCAGGTCACTTTGTGTGCTCTGAACTTTAATGTCCATTGTGATTCTGAATTACCTGTTCATAACAGTACTGGAGGCCCAAAGTACTAATGCTTCTCAATAGAGGGAAAAGAGAAGTTCTGAGACCATTTTTTTTTCTTTGCACTGTGTTCTGTCTTTCTTTTCCCTTTTACATCAGGGTGGCTCAGAACACAGGTGTGGACATGGACATTCAAGGTCTGTTCTCTTTGATGGATAATCTCGCTATAAATGTACAGAATATTCAAGATTTAGTGGTTCAGAATCCTATGTTAGAACCTAAGATTCCTGTTCCTGAGTTATTTTCTGGAGATAGAGCAAAGGTTTTGAATTTTAAAAATAATTGTAAACTATTTCTGGCTTTGAAACCCCGCTCCTCTGGTGACCCAGTACAACAAGTTAAGATCATTATTTCTTTATTACGTGGCGACCCTCAAGACTGGGCATTTTCCCTTGCGCCAGGAGATCCTGCATTATGTAATATTGATGCGTTTTTTCTGGCGCTCGGATTGCTGTACGACGAACCTAATTCAGTGGATCAGGCAGAGAAAAATTTGCTGGCTCTGTGTCAGGGTCAGGATGAGATAGAGATTTATTGTCAGAAGTTTAGAAAGTGGTCCGTGCTCACTCAATGGAATGAATGTGTGCTGGCAGCTATTTTCAGAAAGGGTCTCTCTGAAGCCCTTAAGGATGTCATGGTGGGATTTCCTATGCCTGCTGGTCTGAATGAGTCTATGTCTTTGGCCATTCAGATCGGTCGACGCTTGCGCGAGCGTAAATCTGTGCACCATTTGGCGGTATTATCTGAGCATGAACCTGAGCCTATGCAGTGCGATAGGACTTTGACCAGAGCTGAAAGGCAGGAACACAGACGTCAGAATGGGCTGTGTTTCTACTGTGGTGATTCCACTCATGCTATCTCCGATTGTCCTAAGTGCACTAAGCGGTTCGCTAGGTCTGCCACCATTGGTATGGTACAGTCGAAATTTCTTTTGTCCGTTACTTTGATCTGCTCTTTGTCTTCCTATTCTGTCATGGCATTTGTGGATTCAGGCGCTGCCCTGAATTTGATGGACTTGGAGTTTGCTAGGCGCTGTGGGTTTGTCTTGGAGCCCTTGCAGTGTCCTATTCCATTGAGAGGAATTGATGCTACGCCTTTGGGCAAGAATAAGCCTCAGTATTGGACCCAGCTGACCATGTGCATGGCTCCTGCGCACCAGGAGGATATTCGCTTTCTGGTGTTGCATAATCTGCATGATGTGGTCGTGTTGGGGTTGCCATGGCTACAAGTCCATAACCCAGTATTAGATTGGAAATCAATGTCTGTGTCCAGCTGGGGTTGTCAGGGGGTACATGGTGATGTTCCATCTCTGTCTATCTCATCATCCACCCCTTCTGAGGTCCCAGAGTTCTTGTCTGATTACCGGGATGTATTCGATGAGCCCAAGTCCAATGCCCTACCTCCGCATAGGGATTGTGATTGTGCTATTGATTTGATTCCTGGTAGTAAGTTTCCTAAGGGTCGACTGTTTAATTTATCTGTACCTGAGCACGCCGCTATGCGGAGTTACGTGAAGGAGTCTTTGGAGAAGGGTCATATTCGCCCGTCATCGTCGCCATTGGGAGCAGGGTTCTTTTTTGTGGCCAAGAAGGATGGTTCACTGAGACCTTGTATTGATTACCGCCTTCTAAATAAAATTACGGTAAAATTTCAGTACCCCTTGCCGCTGCTGTCTGATTTGTTTGCTCGGATTAAGGGGGCTAGTTGGTTCACCAAGATAGATCTTCGTGGTGCGTATAATCTTGTGCGTATTAAACGGGGCGATGAATGGAAAACAGCATTTAATACGCCCGAAGGCCATTTTGAGTACCTGGTTATGCCATTCGGACTTTCTAATGCTCCATCAGTGTTTCAGTCCTTTATGCATGACATCTTCCGAGAGTACCTGGATAAATTCCTGATTGTATACTTGGATGATATTTTGGTCTTCTCGGATGATTGGGAGTCTCATGTGAAGCAGGTCAGAATGGTGTTCCAGGTCCTGCGTGCTAATTCTTTGTTTGTGAAGAGGTGAAAGTGTCTCTTTGGTGTTCAGAAGATTTCATTTTTGGGGTTCATTTTTTCTCCTTCTACTATCGAGATGGACCCTGTTAAAGTTCAGGCCATTTATGATTGGACTCAGCCAACATCTCTGAAGAGTCTGCAGAAGTTTCTGGGCCTTGCTAATTTTTATCGTCGCTTCATCGCTAATTTTTCTAGCATTGCTAAACCGTTGACTGATTTAACCAAGAAGGGTGCTGATGTGGTCAATTGGTCTTCTGCTGCTGTGGAAGCTTTTCAGGAGTTGAAGCGTCGTTTTTCTTCTGCCCCTGTGTTGTGCCAACCAGATGTTTCGCTTCCGTTCCAGGTTGAGGTTGATGCTTCCGAAATTGGAGCAGGGGCTGTTTTGTCGCAGAGAAGTTCTGATTGCTCGGTGATGAAACCATGTGCCTTCTTTTCCAGGAAATTTTCGCCTGCTGAGCGAAATTATGATGTTGGCAATCGAGAGTTGCTAGCCATGAAGTGGGCATTCGAGGAGTGGCGTCATTGGCTTGAAGGAGCTAAGCATCGCGTGGTGGTCTTGACTGATCACAAGAACTTGACTTATCTCGAGTCTGCCAAACGGTTGAATCCTAGACAGGCTCGTTGGTCGCTGTTATTCTCCCGTTTTGACTTTGTGGTTTCGTACCTTCCGGGCTCTAAAAATGTGAAGGCGGGTGCCCTGTCTAGGAGTTTTGTGCCCGATTCTCCGGGTTTGTCTGAGCCGGCGGGTATTCTCAAGGAGGGGGTAATTTTGTCTGCCATCTCCCCTGATTTGCGGCGGGTGCTGCAAAAATTTCAGGCTAATAGACCTGACCGTTGCCCAGCGGAGAAACTGTTTGTCCCTGATAGGTGGACGAAAAAAGTTATCTCTGAGGTTCATTGTTCGGTGTTGGCTGGTCATCCTGGAATCTTTGGTACTAGAGATTTGGTGGCTAGATCCTTTTGGTGGCCGTCTCTGTCGCGGGATGTGCGTTCTTTTGTGCAGTCCTGTGGGATTTGTGCTCGGGCTAAGCCCTGCTGTTCTCGTGCCAGTGGGTTGCTTTTGCCCTTGCTGGTCCCGAAGAGGCCTTGGACACATATCTCTATGGATTTTATTTCGGATCTCCCCGTCTCTCAAAGAATGTCGGTCATTTGGGTGGTTTGTGATCGCTTCTCTAAGATGGTCCATTTGGTGCCCTTGTCTAAATTGCCTTCCTCCTCTGATTTGGTGCCGTTGTTTTTCCAGCATGTGGTTCGTTTACATGGCATTCCAGAGAACATCGTTTCTGACAGAGGTTCCCAGTTTGTTTCGAGGTTTTGGCGAGCCTTTTGTGCTAGGATGGGCATTGATTTGTCTTTTTCCTCGGTTTTCCATCCTCAGACAAATGGCCAGACTGAACGAACCAATCAGACCTTGGAAACATATCTGAGATGTTTTGTTTCTGCTGATCAGGATGATTGGGTGTCCTTTTTGCCTTTGGCTGAGTTCGCCCTTAATAATCGGGCCAGCTCGGCTACTTTGGTTTCGCCGTTTTTCTGCAATTCTGGGTTCCACCCTCGTTTCTCTTCAGGGCAGGTTGAGTCTTCGGACTGTCCTGGTGTGGATACTGTGGTGGATAGGTTGCAGCAGATTTGGACTCACGTAGTGGACAATCTGACTTTGTCCCAGGAGAAGGCTCAACGTTTTGCTAACCGCAGGCGCTGTGTGGGTTCCCGACTTCGTGTTGGGGATTTGGTTTGGTTGTCATCTCGTTATATTCCTATGAAGGTTTCCTCTCCTAAATTTAAGCCTCGTTTCATTGGTCCATATAGGATTTCTGAGGTTCTTAATCCTGTGTCTTTTCGTTTGACTCTTCCAGCTTCTTTTTCCATCCATAACGTGTTCCATAGGTCATTGTTGCGGAGATACGTGGCACCTGTGGTTCCATCTATTGATCCTCCTGCTCCGGTTTTGGTTGAAGGGGAATTGGAGTATATAGTGGAGAAGATTTTGGATTCTCGTGTTTCGAGACGGAAACTCCAGTATCTGGTTAAGTGGAAAGGTTATGGTCAGGAAGATAATTCCTGGGTCTTTGCCTCTGATGTCCATGCTGCCGATCTGGTTCGTGCCTTTCATGTGGCTCATCCTGGTCGGCCTGGGGGCTCTGGTGAGGGTTCGGTGACCCCTCCTCAAGGGGGGGTACTGTTGTGGATTCTGTGGCCAAGCTCCCTCCTGTGGTCGAGAGTGGTACTTCGGCTGGTTCTGTCTATGAGCTTCTGCTGGTGGATGAGAGTGGTACTGCGGCTTCTGAGTTTCCTTCCTCAGGTGATGAGGTTAAGTCGTTGGGTGCTGCTCTATTTAACTCCACCTGGTGCTTTGATCCTGGCCTCCAGTCAATGTTCTAGTATTGGTCTTGCTTCCTCCTGGATCGTTCCTGTGGCCTGTCTTCCTGCATAAGCTAAGTTTTGCTTGTGTTATTTTTGCTTGCTATTTTTTCTGTCCAGCTTGCTTTATTGGTTTTTCTTGCTTGCTGGAAGCTCTGAGACGCAGAGGGAGCACCTCCGTACCGTTAGTCGGTGCGGAGGGTCTTTTTGCCCCTCTGCGTGGTTGTTTGTAGGTTTTTGTGTTGACCGCAAAGCTATCTTTCCTATCCTCGGTCTATTCAGTAAGTCGGGCCTCACTTTGCTAAATCTATTTCATCTCTGTGTTTGTATTTTCATCTTACTCACAGTCATTATATGTGGGGGGCTGCCTTTTCCTTTGGGGAATTTCTCTGAGGCAAGGTAGGCTTATTTTTCTATCTTCAGGGCTAGTTAGTTTCTCAGGCTGTGCCGAGTTGCATAGGGAGCGTTAGGCGCAATCCACGGCTACCTCTAGTGTGGTGTGTTAGGATTAGGGATTGCGGTCAGCAGAGTTCCCACGTCTCAGATCTCGTCCTTTGTTTTTGGTAATTGTCAGGTCACTTTGTGTGCTCTGAACTTCAATGTCCATTGTGATTCTGAATTACCTGTTCATAACAGGCTGCATTCCCAGCTGGTCCAATGAACTGCCATGACTTTGGTGAGATCACGTATAGCACAGTCAGAAAGTCTCACAGTGCAGTGCTGAAGCTCAGAAAGTTCACTGCAGTTCACTGTGATAGCACAATAAGATATCTTGTTGAACTTGTCCACTACCACCAAAATAACTGCAATTATGATTAAATTAGTAATGAAATCTACCATCAAATGAGTTCAAGGTCTACTGAGAATCGCCAAATGTTGAAAAGACCCAGATGAACGAGTATGAGGGGTCTTACAATATAAACACACACTAAAGGCAGCTACATACTCTCAAACATCCTGATGCACTCCAGACTACCAAAAATGCCTGGTAGCGAGACCTGCGGTGGCTTTACCACCAGGGTGTATGGCCAAGACCGAATCATGATGTTCACTTATAACTTTAAGATGGACAGTCACAGGTATGAACAACTTACCTAAACGCCAGGCAGTAGGGGCGTCCCACTGAGCCTCTACAACCTCTTTCTCAAGGTCAGAAGTTATAGCAGCAGTAACTACCCATTTCTGTAGTACAGGAACTGGTTCAAAATTATCTCCACCCCCAGGAAAACAACGGCGTAAGGCATCTGCCTTAACATTCCTATTCCCTGGCCTATATGTCACAAAAAGTTGAATCTGGTAAAGATCAAAGATCACTTGCCTGTGTAGGAATCAGACACAGCAGATTCTAAATATATAAGATTTTTATGATCAGTGATTACCATGACCAGATGAACAGCCCCTTCCCGAAAATGGCTCCACTCTTCAAAAGCACACTTAATAGCCAAGAGTTCCCTGTTACCAATGCAGCATCGAACTGGAGCACCTTGGGCCCATCAGAGAAAATCATTCTTGGGGCCCACTATGTAGCTACACAGTAATAAATTCAAGACCATCAATTGTGTGGTAAAACACGCTAATATCAATGTATAATGAAAGGTCGTACACATTTTAAGAATGTAGCAGGGGTTGGGGTAGCCCCCTCATAGAATATAAAGTAGCCTCCCTCATGGAATATAATGCAGCCCCCCTCATAGGGTATAATACAACACCCCACAAAATATAATGCAACCCCCTTATAAGGTATAATGCAGCCCCTACAGTAGAATATAATGTAGCACCCTTATATGGCATAATGCAGCCCCCCTCATATAGTATAATGCAGCCCCCCACAGAGTATAATGTAGCCCCCTTAGAGTATAATGCAGCTCCCTCATAAGGCAGCCCCCCATAGAATATACTGTAGCCCCAACATAGGGCATAATGCAGCTCCCCTCATATAGTATGATGTAGCCTACTGAGAGAATGATGCAACCCCCCACATATAATGCAGCTGCTCCACAGAATATAATGTAGCCCCCTCAGAGTATAATGCAACCCCTTCATAAGGCAGCCACCCATAGAATGTACTGTAGCCCCTTCATAGGGCAAAATGCAGCTCCCCTCATATAGTATGATGTAGCCCCCTGCGGGGCTGGATGACATCATCATTCAGCGCGGCTGTTTCAGAGAGGAAGCTGCCAGGATGTGCTGCGGCTGCTGGGAACGTGCAGAGAGGTGAGTGGGTGTCTCTGCCTGTGTGTGTGCGGCTGTGTTTGTATGTGGTGCGATGGTTTGTGCGTGTGTGTGTGTGAGAGAGTGGTGCGGTGCTGTCTGTGTGTGGTGCTGCATGTGTGATAGTGGTGTTGTGTGTGTATTGGAGATATTGGAGATTGGCAATGATGTGGGTAATGGGGGTGGTGGGGGAGAAGGCAATGATGGTGGTGGGGGGAGGCAATGATGATGGTGGTGGAGGCAATGATGATGGTGATGGGGGAGGCAATGATGATGGTGGTGGGGGAGGCAATGATGGGGGTGGGGGAGGTAATGATGATGGTGGTAGGGGAGGCAATGATGGAGGTGCTGGAATGGGCAATGATGGGGTGGTGGGGGAGAAAGCAATGGTAGTGGTGGGGGGAGGCAATGATGATGGTGGCGGAGGCAATGATGAAGGAGGTGGAATGGGCAATGATGGGATGGTGGAGGAGAAGGCAATGATGGTTGTGGTGGAAAGGACAATGATGATGGTGGTGGAGGGAGGCAATGATGGAGGTGCTAGAATGGGCAATGATGGGGTGGTGGGGGGGAAAGCAATGATGGTTGTGGTGTAAAAGACAAAGATGGTAGTGGTGGAATGGACAAGGGTGGTGGGGGAGGAGGCAATGATGGGGGTGGTGGGTGAGAAGGCAATGATGGAGGTGGTGATGAGCACAATAATGGAGGTGAAGGTGGAGAACAATGATGGTGGTGGAGGAGGGCTGCATTATACCCTTTCAGGGTGGCTGCATTGTACCCTTTCAGGGGGTTACATTATAATTCTGTGTGGGGCTATATTATTCTCTCAGGGGCTGACTGACTCTGTGAGAGTCAGACAGGAAGTGCCGGGCAGGCGGGCAGGAAGGAGGACTGCGTCAGATCCCTGCAACTCCACTCCAGTCTCAAGCTGCAGGCATCGCAATCAGGGTTCACCACCCTTTAGGGGCCCACCTCTGTGGCTCCGATTCAGCAGCACTGGTGGGCAGTGTTAGCCTCAGCCTGCGGCTAATACTGCTCGCTATTAAAGTGAAATGGTGTTCACTCCTCTCTACGCCGATTGGGGCATGGGGAAGTGTGAATATTCATTTCTCTTTGGCAGCGAGGAGAGGCTCCTGTCTCCAGCTGTTGTTCTCTGGCATTAGGAGGGCCCCCTTGACTCAGGTGCCCATTAGCAGCTGGGTGTTCCCCTATTAGAGAGGCAAACATATTTACTGCGCAAGGCCATGAATCCCAGCCCCGCAGTGCGAATAAATGAAAAGACACTGCGGGGCTGGGATTCATGGGCATCGCGAACCGCACTGGCCGGCATCAAATGATGTCAGAAGACGGGCAGCGTTAACAGCGCATGGCCAAGGGATAACACAACAGCGCAGACTCCTGTACAGCAAAAAGCGATGCTCAGGAGGCCGCGCCCAGCACCAAGGTGGTATTTTTGACAGCTGTGCTGCGTCTCATTAAGACGGGAAACTACCGCCTCCAAGACAGTTTGACTGTATAAGGGGCTAACTTTTATACGTGTTTCATTCAGCGTGTGCAAGGAACAAAATTAAAAGAGCAGCCTTTGACTTGTGCAGCATTACTGCTGCACAAGGTGGCTCTTCTAATTTGTAACACCTGAGGGGGGTTTAAAGGTTCCCTTTAAAATTGGTTCAATTAGGCTTCGGCCTACACTCTGCTCCTCCTGCAGACCCTGGGCTCTAACACCGCCAGTTGGTGCCCGGAAGTGCTGGCTGCACAGAGAAAAACACCCGCCAATGTGTCAGTGGGGTTCAGCAACGCCAGCTGTTCCCATGCTGTGTAGCCGGCAACGTGTCCTGCAAACGCCACGCAGACACAAAGCTGCCTCCAGTGCAGGCTTCGGCCTACACTCTGCTCCCCCTGCTGACCCTTTGCTCCGACACCGCTAGTTGGGGCTCTAGGAAGACAATCTTGAATAGGTCCCCATCCTGGTTCCATTACTGTCAGCTGGTTCCGGGTAGAGCCTTTGGCTTAGGTGCCTCTTTCTGGGTATCCGAGTTCCACCAACGTCAGGTGGTCCTTGGTAGTGCTTTCAGGCACGGGTACCTCCTGCTTAGTAACCGGGTTCCAGTATCGTCAGCTGGTTCTCGGTAGTTCCCTTGGCTCTTGGACCTTCGGCTACCCATCCGGATTCCAGTACCGTCAGCTGGTTATCGGCAGTGTCTTTTGCTCTTGTACCTTCTGCTCCCCTTCCTGGTTCCAGTACCGTCAGCTGGTTCTGGGCTGAGCCTTTGGCTTAGGTGCCTCCTCCTGGGTATCCGAGTTCCATCAATGTCAGGTGGTCCTTGGTAGTGCTTTCTGGCACGGGTACCTCCTGCTTAGTAACTGGGTTCCAGTAACGTCAGCTGGTCCTCGGTAGTTCCATTGGCTCTTGGACCTTCGGGTAGCCATCCAAGTTCCAGTTCCATCAGCTGGTTCTCGGCATTTTCTCAGCCTTCTTGTACCTTCTGCTACATTTCCAAGTTCAAGACCCTAAAGACGACGACCCGGAAGACCACCCCTAAGATGACGACGACACCAGAGACAACAACCACTGAGATGACGACCACCCTTTCCGATGACCCTGAAGACCACCCCGATGATGACGACGACGACCCCGGAGACGACGACCCTGGAGACGACGACATGGAAGACCGAGAAGCAGAAGAACAAGAGGCTGCAGAACAAAGAGCAGAAGAACATTAAGCATAACACTAAATATCAAAGCAAAAGATATTATCTAAATTATAAGCAGAAGACTAAGCAGTGTATGGGGGTGAGTCCGTTCCTCCTCGTAGTGCCCCTGGATAAAGCCTGATGCTGCAGGCCAAACTGAATGCGGACAAATGTAACTCTTTTGTGACAGGCAGAACGGAAGGTGTAATCTTCAAACTTTTATAGATAACAACTACAGGAATGCCTGTCACAAATAAGAATATGATGAAGAAGTAGAATATGAAGAAGAATAATAGTTGAATAAAAAGAATATGAAGAATGTAACAAAAAAATAATAGGTTGAAGATGAAGAAGATGAATAAGGTGAAGAAGAAGTTGATGTCAAAGATGCTGATGATGAAGAAGAAAGTGTGGGAGAAGTAAAAAAAAAGGTGAAGGGCGTGGAAGTAGTGAAACATCAATATCTGACAAAATAAAAAAAATCTTAATATAGTCAATATCTTTGTAACTCCGAACGTCTTAAAAAAAAATAAAATTCCTGCTATTCTATTTGATTGGGCTAAACCTCTATGCCTTTAATGTCTCCGCCACCTCCCCCAATACATCCTACATTATTCTTAGTTGTTTTCCTTCATGTAGAATGAACCTACAAGGAAAGAAAGGGTTTATTTTAATTCCGATATTTTCGTCCCATTGACTTGCATTGGTATCGGGTATCGGTATCTGCGATGTCCGATATTTTTTGAATATTGGCCTATCCAATCCGATACTTTCCGATATCGGAAGGTATCGCTCAACACTAATTTTAACCCCTTAGTGACCAAGGTAATTTTGACCTTAATGGCCAAGCCAAATTTTACAATTCTGACCACTATCACTTTATGAGGTTATAACTCTGGAATGCTTAAACATATCTTAAAATGGGTTGTGAAAATAATAAAAGTTTGTGACACCACCTGTGGTTCTCAGTCAGAGGTGACCGACGCTGCTTAAAGGAGTCTTCTGGGGCAATGGTGCTGCAGCAAAGATGGTGTCGCTTCCCACAGGTGAAGCGGGGTCCCAGGGCTCCCGGTGTGTTTGGCCAGAGTAGTGTAGTGCCAGAATAAACAGAGGACACAGGATTACAGTCTCTTTACCTGGTTTATTGGGTATATTGAGCCACAGTCCAGTGTACCAGCAACAGGTGACAGTGGAGTCCAGGCAGCCTGAAAAAGAGTAAAATCCCCTTTGCCAGGTCAGATTGGGAGCCTTCCACTATGCACTGAATAACAGTCGCTTGCTGCCTGGGGCTTCCTGACAAGGTTCTCTTTTACTCTCTAGTTCCTGCCGTTTCCTTGGGGTCTCTATTCACGGTGACTCCAGGCTCTGGTTGTTGCTGTACCTCAGATGTAATATGGGCAATATAAGGTGAAATATGCGCATATTCATCACTGTAATGAACGGCACCATGTGACAGCTCACACAGGACAAGATGCCGGCGCTGAGAGGAGGCATTGCGGGAGCTGGGTGAGTATTTCTCTGCAAGTGGGTGGGGGATGGGAGGCGGGAGGTGACCCCCAAACTTTATTTTTAACAAAAAAAAAACAAAACTTGATTTTCCATCTCTTCTCCCCTGCAGGGGAGAAGAAATGAATGCCGCCTTCAGCACCACACGCAGTGGGGAAAACGCTTACTGTAGTGCTGTCTCTCCTGCACAGTCCATGTGATCCTCAGGCGGCACACGGCTGCCGCACATGTGCCACGTGAGCACACGGACACGGATAACTCTGGTACTGTTTTCTCTGGTACCGGAATTATCTGGACATGTGAAACAGGCCTTAGAGGGAGACCACTCGAAGCTGTCCTCCAGCTCCTGACTTCTCCTGTGCTCCCCCTCTGTTCTCTATCTCCTCCAGACCAGAATGTATATTATCTAGGGAAGCTCCCCTGAAAACTGGGTTCAGAGTTCCCCCTTCTGCCCTGGAGTCAGAATGTGTTGAATGTTCAGCTTACCTGTCAAAGGGATTCTCCTCGTTTCCAGGCATGGCATCACCCTCCCCAAAAGGAAGGCAATACCACTGTGGTACCTGAACTCCTGGGGTGTCACACACACAATCAGGAATTGGCAGTGCTTTGGACACGGTGAATGTCCACCGCGTCCAAAGCGCTGACGACTATTGAACGCAGGTGAATCCGCATGTGTTCATTTAACCGTGCAAATTCACTACGTCCAATACATTGTATGGGTAAAATTTATCTTGTGGAGGCTCACTTCGCCGCAAGATAAATTGATGTGCTTCTGTGTGGAGACGCGTCGCATGTCCATTTCAACGGGTGTCTCTGGACGCATGGTGGGCATGGGATTTCTTGAAATCCCATCCACTATGCTGTAATATCTGGATGTTGTGGGTTGTACACTGCACATTGTGGGTTGGACGCTGCACAAGTACGCAGCGTCCAACGGGCAGCGTTTACTGATCGTGTGCACATACCCTGAGGGTATGTGCACACGTATTCTGGTGGACTGCGGATTTTTCCACAGCGGATTTGGAAAAACCATAGTGCAAAACCGCTGCGGTTTTTCCTGCAAATTTATCGCGGTTTCTACTGCGGATTCCGGTGCGGATTTACACCTGCAGTTTTCTATTGGAGCAGGTGTAAAACCGCAGCGGAATCCGCACAAAGAATTGACATGCTGCGGAATATAAACTGCTGCGTTTCTGCACGTTTTTTTCCGCAGCATGTGCACTGCGGATTTCATTTCCCATAGGTTAACATGGTACTGTAAACTCATGGGAAACCGCTGCGGAAACGCTGCGGATCCGCAGCAAAATCCGCAGCGTGTGCACATACCCTAAGATTTCTGGTATGTTGTATGCCACAGCTCATCATGAATTAGACAAGGTATGGCATCACGCCCTTGTTAATCCTCATTGGGCCGGGATCACACTAGCGTAGAATATGGACGAGTGCTATGCGAAAAAACATTGCATAGCACTCGGACCACTGTTAATCTATGAAGCTGCTCCCATCACTGTTTTTTTTCTCGTCCGTACTGTACGTGCGAGAGAAATTGCAGCATGCTGCGATTGTATGCATTTATCGCCCGTGTCTCGCCAATGCAAGTCTAGGGGTGCGAGAAAAAAATCGAATACCACACGGACCATCAGTGTGACTTGTGAGAAATACGCACACATTTTCCTCATAGCCCATTGAGCCATTAAATTCATTGGGGAAAAGCAGTGAGAAATGTAAAGTCATACGGATTCCATACGGATGTCATACGGATACTTAGATGTGAGGAAATCGCATCATCACATTGCAAAACGCATTACACAAGGATGACCATACGGAGAACACTTGTGCGACTCTCGGCCGAGAAAATAGGACCGATTTTTCATACGTTAAGTGTGACTCCGGCCATACAGCCAAAATTTGGCTTTGCGCAAAAATGTTGCAGCTTTCTAAAGCAATTTACATCAGAATTCTGGCGGAATCACTTTAAGGCTGCCGTCACACTATCAGTATTTGGTCAGTATTTTACATCAGTATTAGGCTGCCTTCACACTAGCAGTATTTGGTCAGTATTTTACATCAGTATTTGTAAGCCAAAACCAGGAGTGGGTGATAAATGTAGAAGTGGTGCATATGTTCCTATTATACTTTTCCTCTAATTGTTCCACTCCTGGTTTTGGCTCACAAATACTGATGTAAAATACTGACCAAATACTGATAGTGTGACAGCAGCCTTAGTAAGCAAAAACCAGGAGTGAAACAAATAGAAGAACAGTATAATAGAAACATATGCACCACTTTTGCATTTATCACCCACTCTCTGGATTTGGCTTAGGCTATGTGCTCACGTAGTGGATTAGGCTTAGGAATTTCTGGTGCGGATTCTGCCTCTCTTGGCAGAACACGCAGGTGCGGATTTGACGCGTTTTTTGTGCGGCTTCTGTGCGGTTTTGCTGCAGATTTTTTGGCGGATTTACTGCGTTTTTTACCCCTGCGGATTTCTATAATGGAATGGGTACAAAAATGCGGCAGATCCGCAAAAAAGAAGTAACATGCTACTTCTTTTAATCCGCAGCATTTCCGCATGGAATTTTCCACACCATTAGCACAGCATTTTTATTTACCATTGATTTACATTGTACTGTAAATCACTTGCGGATCTGCAGCGTTTCTGCACCGCAAAAAACGCTGCGGATCCGCCGGAAATCCGCAACGTGTGCACATACCCTTACAAATATTGATGTAAAATACTGACCAAATACTATGAATAGGGGCTTCAACATCCTGTGGATGATTCCAATATGTTCTCTGCACAGAGTATGCTGAGCTCCAAGCCCAGGATGGGAACTAATCAGTGCTGATTGCTGAACTGGGCTCAGGTGCTGTACACATTGGGGTGTGTTCCTAGTGCAGCACTGTCTTCTCAGCAGATGCAGGACTCACAGTGGAGATTATCTTCCTCTTCTGGTCCAAGTGTGGGCTCATTACTCAATTCATGTGTCTCTGCAGTTTACTGAGGCTGGCAACATGAGTGTATGTATTTCTTGTTCTGCTCATAAAGCTCTGTATTTCTTATTATATGTATTGAAATGTGTCTGTTAGCCCTGGCAGTAGTGGTGCACAGCTGGCTATTTGTTTGTAATGGCTTCCACAGATAGAAAATAATGCTTTGTAAATTACTAATCAAATATCTGCTATTGTAAAATATTTGTTTTCTTTCCTTGAGCATTTCCAATATTAAGAGTGTAAGGCCGGGGTCACACTAGACCGTAATACGGCCGAGTGCAAAGCGATAAAAAAATCGCATTGCGCTCGGACCAATGTTAACATATGGGGCAGCTCCCACCAGCCGACTTTTTGTCGGCCGTTTTTCTCTGTCCGAGACAATCGCAGCATGCTGCGATTGTCTCGGACCGAGGACAACTCTCGGCTCATTCGCACCCATATAAGCCTATGGGTGCGAGTGAGACAGCGCACACCACTCGGATATCATCCGAGTGATGTGCGCTATAAGCGGACCCCAGCAATGGAGGAGATGGAGAAATTCATTTCTCTTCCTCCTCCGCAGCTGTGCTCCGATCCTCCCTGTGAGAGAGAATCGGAGCACAGACGCATGACACTCGGCTCCTGCTCTGCTACGAGCAGGAGCCGGGGGTCATTATCATATTGCATCCGATGCTCTCGCATCGGATGCAATACGCTAGTGTGACCCCAGCCTAATAGTTATAAAATCTTCGGGTATGTTCACATTCAGCTATTAAACTTTTTTTGCAGTTCCAACAAAAGTTATAAGATTTTACAAATGTCATCCACATTCCTGGGGTTTTTTTTTTTTTTTTTCTTCCTGACAATCTGAGAGCTGTGTGTTTTTGAAATCTGCGGCATGTCAATTATTTGTGTTTTTGCAACTTTCAAAAAAAAAATTATATCATCCTTAGAAAGCAATGAGCGTGACAAAATGCCGCAATAAGGAGCAAAAGTTTTTGCACTATTTTTGGTTAATAAATCTAACTTTTTATTGACCCTTTCAGTAACAACCAATTTTAGCTTTAACCCCCTAATGACCGCTGATACGCCTTTTAACGGCGGCAGTTAAGGGTACTTAAACCACAGCGCCATTAATTAACGGCGCTGTGGAAAAAGTAATTAGGCCCCCCAGAGTCCGATTTTCTCTGGGGTCTCGGCTGCCGGGGGTAGCCGAGACCCCAGAGAACATAATTCGGGTATTTTTTTACTGACCCCGCTTTTGCGATCGCCGGTAATTAACCGTTTACCGGCGATAGCAAGAAAAAAAAAAAAAAAAAACAATTTCCCTTTTAATTTCTCTGTCCTCTGATGTGATCGCACATCAGAGGACAGAGAAAAGGGGTCCCAGATAGCCCCCCGATACTCACCTGTCTCCCCCAGTGGTCCTCGTGGCTCCTGATGGGCGCCGCCATCTTTTTCCGGCAACAAAATGGCGGGCGCAGTGGGAAAATCTTTGGGGTCTCGGCTGCCGGGGGTAGCCGAGACCCCAAAGAACATGATCGGGGTCGGTTTTACCGACCCCTGTTTTGCGATTGCCCGTAATTAACTGTTTACTGGCGACCGCAAAGAAAATTAAAAAAAGCAATGTGTAATCCTCTGTCCTCTGATGTGATCGCACATCAGAGGACAGAGAAATAGGGGGATTCGGGGACCCTATTATACTTACCGGTGTCCCTGGGTCCTCCTGCGTTCTCTCCTGCCCGCCGGCGTCTTCATGGGGAACTAAAATGGCGGGCGCATGCGCAGTGCGCCCGCCATCTGTCACCATCTGCCGGTCGGCAGGAGAAACCAGTTGGGGCTAAATTTAGGGTTAGGGTTGGTGCTAAATTTAGAGTTAGGCTTCTTTCACACTTACGTCGGTATGGGGCCGTCGCAATGCGTCGGCCCGACATACCGATGCACGTTGTGAAAATTGTGTACAACGTGGGCAGCGGATGTAGTTTTCAACGCATCCGCTGCCCAATCTATGTCCTGGGGAGGAGGGGGCGGAGTTACGGCCACACATGCGCGGTCAGAAATGGCGGACGCGACGTACAAAAAAACGTTACATTGAACTTTTTTTTGTGCTGACGGTCCACCAAAACACAACTATCCAGTGCACGACGGACGCGACGTGTGGCCATCTGTCGCGATCCATCGACAATACAAGTCTATGGGCAAAAAACGCATCCTGCGGGCACATTTGCAGGATCCGTTTTTTTGTCCAAAATGACGGATTGTGACGGATGCCAAACGACGCAAGTGTGAAAGTAGCCTTAGGGTTAGGGTTAGAGTTGGGATTGGGGTTAGGGTTTGGATTAGGGTTAGGGATTAGGGTTAAGGTTAGGGTTGTGATTAGGGGTGTATTGGGATTAGGGTTAGGGTTGAGGTTAGGGTTGAGATTAGGATTAGGGGTGTGTTGGATTTAGGATTTTGATTAGGGTTATGGTTAGGGTTGACATTAGGGTTGTTTTGGGGTAAGGGTTGTGATTATCGTTAGGATTATGGATCGGGTTGGGATTAGGGATAGGGGTGTGTTGGGGTTAGGGTTAGAGCTAGAATTGGGGGGGTTTCCACTGTTTAGGTACATCAGGGGGTCTCCAAACACTACAGCCAATTTTCGGCTCAAAGTCAAATGGTGCTCCCTCCCTTCTGAGCTCTGCCGTGCGCCCAAACAGTGGGTTACCCCCACATATGGGGCATCAGCGTACTCGGGATAAATTGGACAATAACTATTGCAGTCCAATTTCTCCTGTTACCCTTGTGAAAATAAAAATTTGGGGGCTACAATATCTTTTTTGTGGAAAAAAAATATATTTTTTATTTCTCTAGTCACCTTCCACGACAGCCACTTCGGAGGTTGTCTTCCCCGCCCTAATAGGGGACAGGAACACAAGAGGTTAAATACCCCTCCCCTTCCTGCACCGCCAGTGTTTTCCTGTCCCCTATGGGGCATGAAGAGTGTC
Source organism: Ranitomeya imitator (assembly GCF_032444005.1). Lineage (NCBI taxonomy): Eukaryota > Metazoa > Chordata > Amphibia > Anura > Dendrobatidae > Ranitomeya > Ranitomeya imitator. The sequence continues at coordinate 293,195,489 of NC_091287.1, read as the reverse complement.
CGAAGGGGCTGCCATGGCCGGCGACGGAGCTCCACTTACGGGGAAAGCCGGGCGGCATGAAGGTCGGGCTTCCTCCTCGATAACGCCGCTCCCGTCTCCTCTCTTATGAGGGACACGGGACCTTCCCACCCCTCCGGCGCTCCCTTCGGGAGTAATGTGGGGCGATGATGTGCTTGCCGGGGGCCTCCTGCAGTCCCCCGGTTCCCTCCTCCACATAGCTGTAGCGCTGGAGGTGGCGCGTGTCCCGGGCTGGGCCGGAGGCCTGATGACTTCCGGGTTAACGCGCATCACTTCTGGTTCAATCAGGAGCGTTCCGTGGAGCGCACACCGGCCGGCAATGGCATCCAGCAGCTGAAGCACGCCATACAAACAGCGTTTCGGGGGCGTTCCAGGACCTACCCCAATCGGGTCACACGTGGGGGGAGGAGCACTACACGCTGGGACCACCGATCCTTATAAAAAGATCCGGGTAGCAAGGTAAGCTGTCTGACTGTTAGCAAGCCTGACGTACATGGACAGTGACAGACCCCCTTGCTCTGCATCTGCAGATGCCAGCGTTCCCCCTCCTACCAAAGTAAGTAGCAGGTGTTGGGCCCCGCTATCCCCTATATACATGTGTACTTTCATGTATATATAGATGTATACCTCTAAGTGGCTTAGCAATCTCTTTCTTTTTCTTTTTCTTTCTCTTTCTCTTTCTCTTTCTCTTTCTCTTTCTCTTTCTCTTTCTCTTTCTCTTTCTCTTTCTCTTCTCTTCTCTTTCTCTTTCTCTTTCTCTCTTTCTCTCTCTCTTTTTCCGACCCTAAAAGGTCAAGCCGCAAATGCAAAGTGTGTACAGCCAAACTCCCATCAACATACGGGAAAAAGCTCTGCCAATCCTGTACGGATGAGGTCCTACGCGCCGAACAACCCTCGCTGTTGGATAGCATTAGATCCCTCATTAAAGATGAGGTCCATTCTTCTATGGCTACCTTCTCACAGATGTCGGTGCCTCAGCCACCCCCTCCAAAAAAGAGGAAAAAAGCCCCAGTAGAATCCGACCCGGACTCGGGAGAAATCCAGTCCTCAGGTTCAGAGGATAACTGGGAAAACGAAGGCTCCACTTCTACCCCCACCTGTAAATCAGAAAACAAAAAATATTATTTTAGTTCTGAGGACATGAGTGAACTAATCAGTTTAGTAAGAAGCACCATGGGGGTAGAGGATGAAGTTACACTCACAGTACATGATGAGATGTTTGAGGGTCTGAAACCCAAAGACCAAAAAGGGTTTCCAGTGCATAAGAATTTACGAGATCTAATTCTGCTTGAATGGGACCTCCCTGAAAAAGGTCTGACGGTACCATCGGAACTAAAAAACCGGTACCCATTGGATGGGCATAACTCCTTATGGGAGACCCCGAAAGTGGATGTTCAGGTGTCTAGGGTAACTAAAAAAAACTGCCCTCCCCTTTGAGGACTCTTCGCAACTCAAGGATCCGATGGATCGTAAAATAGAGAGTTTATTAAAAAAGTCCTGGGACACCTCCACAAATCTGCTGAAATCTAATATAGCCTCTACTTGCGTGGCCAGATCTCTATTTATCTGGTTACGCAAACTTGAGGATCACTTGACTCAAGGCACCCCAAGAGAGGAGATTTTAGACTCCCTACCCTTGCTACAGAATGCTACGGGGTTCCTAGCCGATGCGTCTGCTGAATCGGTTCGAGTAGCCGCGAAAGCTGCCGTTCTCTCTAACTCGTCCAGGAGAGCACTCTGGATAAAATCCTGGGGAGGCGATTTTGTCTCCAAGTCCAAATTATGTAGCATACCCTTTCAGGGTCATAATGTATTTGGACCCGTCCTGGACGATATTTTGGATAAGGCGGCAGATAAAAAGAAATCTCTCCCTGAGCAGAAGATCCCCAAAAAACGCTTTTTTCGTCCCTCCCGTGATCAAACCTCACAGAGAGGAAAAGGCAAAACGGGAAGGTGGAGTTATCCTAAGGGAGGCAGGGGCAAAAATATCCTGGCCCCTCAGGCCCAGCAAACCCCAGATAAACAATGACTGTACTCCGGTCGGGGGTCGACTCTCACGATTTTTCACCGAGTGGCAAAACATCTCCACAAATCAGTGGGTCCTTCGTACCATTCAAGAAGGATTAAAAATAGAATCCGTGAGACCACCCCCACAATGCTTAAAGATAACCTCCCTTCAAAACCCAGATCTCCAAAACTCCTTGTTACAAGATCTACAAAAACTAATGCAATCAAATGTGATTTCTCAGGTGCCGAAGTTAGAGGAAGGACGTGGTCATTATTCACGCCTTTTTCTAATAACCAAGCCGTCGGGGAAGAACAGAATTATCATAAATTTGAAACCCTTAAACGAATCAGTCCGATACAGGAGATTCAAAATGGAGACGGTCAAATCGGTAATCCCCCTCATCGGTCAAAATTGGATGATGGCGACTGTGGACCTGAGGGATGCGTATTACCATGTGCCAATCCATCCAGAGCACAGGAAATTCCTCAGGTTCGCAGTCTCCAAGGGTCACCAAATCAAACATTTTCAGTTCAATGTTCTCCCCTTCGGCATCTCTTCGGCCCCTCGGGTTTTCACAAAGATTATGGCGGAAGCAATAATCTTCATCCGTCAACAGGGAATATGCATAGTCCCGTATCTAGACGACCTGCTTATCATGGCTCCATCTGCCTCCCGTCTGGAAACAGACGTATCAAAGTCCCTAGAGGTATTACAAACCCTGGGTTGGATCCCAAATCTGGAGAAATCGGAGGTCCATCCCTCCACAAGAAGGAAATTTCTGGGGGTGCTACTGGACTCGGATGTAAGAACATCTTTTCTACCCAAAGATCATCAAATCAACCTTGTCCGCAAGGTAACCAAGTTCAGAGGCCAGCGTGCACCGACCCTCAGAGAATCGATGTCTGTACTAGGGTCCCTGACCGCATGTATACAGTCGGTTTCCTGGGCCCAGGCTCACACACGAACTCTCCAGACTTATGTTCTCCTACATTCCAGGAGACGACAGACTCCATTGAATCAGAAGATTCTTCTCCCTGGCCATGTGAAATCAGCACTAAAATGGTGGCTGGATTACCAAAATCTCCAGAGAGGGGTCAGCTGGGACCACCTTCCCCTAAAAACACTCCGCTCAGATGCCAGCAAAAAAGGCTGGGATGCGGTGGTAGAGGGTTTCCACTTTCAGGGACAATGGACATCGAACATCAGCAGCAGCTCCTCGAATCTAAGAGAGTTGAAAGCTGTGGAGGAGGCCCTAAAGGCATCATCTGCACTGATCAAAAATCATCACGTTCGTATTTACTCGGACAATATGACCACAGTAGCCTATCTATGACACCAGGGGGGGACGAAGTATGCCTCTCTAAAAGAAGTGGCTGCAAGAATATTTTTCTGGGCAGAGAAGAACCTTCTATCAGTCACAGCAGTACATCTGAGGGGATTGGACAACACTCAGGCGGATTTCCTCAGCAGGAAAGACGTTCATCCGGGAGAGTGGTCCCTAGACCAAGCAGTGTTTCAGTCCCTAACCGAAAAATGGGGTACTCCAGAGGTGGATTTATTCGCCAACAGGCAAAATGCGAAGGTAGAAACATTTTTCTCCCTTCATCACAAAGACAAGGCGCAGGGAATAGATGCCTTTTCACACCAGTGGAGATTCAACCTTGCATATGCCTTTCCTCCCATTCCCATGCTGGCGAAAACTCTGCAAAAAATCAGGACAGACGAAGTGACCACAATCTTGATTGCCCTACTGTGGCCCGGGAGGAGTTGGTACGGTGCCCTATTAGATATGGCCCTGGAAGGTCCCTGCCTTCTACCTCAAAAGACCGATCTCCTACACCAGGGTCCTCTACTACATCCGGACCTAAACAGATTGAACTTGGCTGCATGGCTACTGAAGCCACAATCTTAAAAGCTAAAGGACTCTCAGATGACGTAATTCAGACCCTTCAAAGAAGCAGAAAGGCGGTAACCAATGCCATCTACACTAAGGTCTGGAAAAAATTTACATCCTGGTGCTTCCCAGAAGTTCCAGACCCCTTCAATCCTGATATAGCGAGGATCTTACAATTTTTACAGAAGGGCTTGGATATAGGCCTTACCCCTAGCACACTCAAAGTGCAAGTATCGGCCCTTAGTAGCTTTTTTGACTCAAATTTAGCCAATCACCGCTGGATCAAGCGATTTATGACAGCCGCATCCAGAATTCGTCCTACACTCCGTAATAGGGTACCCTCCTGGGACCTCAATACTGTACTTAATGCACTAACCCAGGATCCATTCGAACCCCTGGATGCTATATCCATGAAAAACTTAACTTGGAAAACAGTCTTTCTAGTCGCAATCACTACGGCTAGACGTGTTGGTGAATTACAGGCCCTGTCAATACAGGAACCCTATCTAACGGTCACTGCGGATAGCATTGTACTAAAACTAGACCGGTCCTTTTTACCCAAGGTGGTCTCAAATTTCCACAGAGATCAGGACATTCTACCTCCTTCTTTTTGCCCAAACCCCTCCAACCCTAAAGAACAGACCTTCCACACCTTGGATGTTCGCAGGGCAGTTTTATTTTACTTACAACAAACTGAAGCCTGGCGAATTGATCAAAATTTATTCATTCAGTTCTCTGGACGAAACAAGGGAAAGAAGTCGGCAAAAAACACCATCGCAAACTGGATCAAACAGTCTATTTGCTTGGCTTATTCATCGCAGGGACTGGATCCACCTGCCTCTCTGAAAGCACACTCTACCCGAGCAATGGCAACATCGTGGGCAGAGAGGGGGAATGCCTCAGCAGAGCAGATATGCAGAGCCGCCACCTGGTCGTCCATCCATACGTTCACCAGACATTACCGGCTAAATTTCAATAGGGATTTAACGTTTGGCAGACGTGTTCTGCAGTCTGTAGTCCCTCCCTAGAGAAATTAGCTGTTGGTACTACTCCGAAGTGGCTGTCGTGGAAGGTGACTAGAGAAAATAGAATTATTCTTACCGTTAATTCGGTTTCTAGGCACCTTCCACAACAGCACTAATTTCCCTCCCTACCTGATATTCTTATTGGATGAATCCTGCACTTTTGTGGTAACTATACATGCTACTGTGTCCAGGAAAACACTGGCGGTGCAGGAAGGGGAGGGGTATTTAACCTCTTGTGTTCCTGTCCCCTATTAGGGCGGGGAAGACAACCTCCGAAGTGACTGTCGTGGAAGGTTCCTAGAAACCGAATTAACGGTAAGAATAATTCTATTTTTCACGACTCTGTATTCTAAACTTCTGTGAAGCACTTGGGCATTCAAAGTTCTCACCACACATCTAGATAAGTTCCATGGGGGGTCTAGTTTCCAAAATGGGGTCACTTGTGGGGGTTTTCTACTGCTTAGGCACATCAGGGGCTCTCCAAACGCGACATGGCGTCCGATCTCAATTCCAGCCAATTCTACATTGAAAAAGTAAAATGGTACTCCTTCTCTTCCAAGCTCTGCGGTGCGCCCAAACAGTGGTTTACCCCCACATATGGGGTATTAGCGTATTCAGGAGAAATTGCATAACAAAATTTATGGTTACATTTCTGTTTTTACACTTGTGAAAATAAAAAAAAAATGGTTCTGAATTAAAATGTTTGCAAAAAAAAGTTAAATGTTCATTTTTTTTTCCTTCCACATTGTTTCAGTTCCTGTGAAGCACGTAAAGGGTTAATAAACTTCTTGAATGTGGTTTTGAGAACCTTGAGGGGTTTAGTCTTTAGAATGGTGTCACACTTCATTATTTTCTATCATATAGACCCCTCAAAATGACTTCAAATGTGATGTGATGTCCCTTTTAAAAAAAAAAAAAAAAAAAAAAAAGTGTTGTAAAAATGAGAATTGCTGGTCAACTTTTAACCCTTATAACTCCCTAACAAAAAAAAATTTGTTTCCAAAATTGTGCTGATGTAGACATGTGGGAAATATTATTTATTAACTATTTTTCATGACATATCTCTCTGATTTAAGGGCATAAAAATACAAAGTTTGAAAATTGCAAAATTTTAAATTTTTTTTGCCATATTTCCGTTTTTTTCATAAATCTTCGCAAGTAATATCGAAGAAATGTTACCACTAACATGAAGTACAATATGTCACAAAAAAGCAAACTCAAAATCAGCAGGATCCGTTGAAGCGTTCCAGAGTTATAACCTCATAAAGTGACAGTGGTCAGAATTGTAAAAATTGGCTCGTCATTAAGTACCAAATTGGCTCTGTCACTAAGGGGCTAATGACCAGAGAAATTTTTTTTGAAATCTTACTAGTGTCATGCTGTGGTAATGACTCTGGAACGCTTCAACAGATCCCAGTGATTCTCAGACTTACTTATTTTGTTTTGTTCTTTTAAATATTGTACTTTTTCTTAGTAGTAAATTTAGTTTTGTGTTTTTTTTGGCCTGTATTTGGGGAAAGTATTGGAATTTTGGCTAAAATGTAGAAAAATTACTTTTCTTTTTCTTTATTGATTATAATGAAATTTTTCAGACACAGAATTAACAAAAACCAACAATGCACAATTTGTTTTTTTTGCGCATTTCACTGTGCAGTATCTACCAATTTGTTCATTGGGTCGGTATGATACAGCAGTACCAGATGTTTTTTTTTTTTTTTTGTAACCTGACTGAATTGGTGAATTGGAAAACTGCAGCATGTCACTTTTCGGCGTTTTTCTTTTTTTGTTTTCACCCATATGAGCTTTTTTTTTTTCCAGAATAGTCACTTTTTTTTAGACATAATAATCTTTTTCTACTAAACTAGATGGAGGCCCGATGCTATCGTATCAGAAGGGTGGTAATGTCACATTGGGGGCAGGCATGAGGCGCTGTTGTTGCCTAATGGCATCCTGGGAAAATCGAATGACTTTTGCATCTGGGGACTCATGTTCTTGATGACTACTCCCTAGGGTTCAGTTCGTCGAACAGGGACGTGTTCGACGAACCCCATTGAAACAAGTGGCAGACAAACGCATACAAACACATGGAAAACACCTTAAAAGGTGTCCAAAAGCTGTCTAACTGCTCAGAAGACACAACAAACACACGGAAAAGTCACAACTACATATAGTCATGCAAAAAGAAAAGAGGTGGAGGAGTAAAAGGAGGAGGAGACACAGATAAAGGCATGTCATGCCCTTCTAAAATCAAGAAAGCCTGGAGTAAAAATCAAAACTCACTCTACCAACACCCAGACGCCTTGACAAAAAATAAATAAATATCTTTAGGTAGAATGGCGGCTGGTCCATTCAGAACACATTCCTTAGAAGACTTAGTGGTACCCCAATTGGGAATTGTGCCAAAAAATGAACCCAGTACATTCAGACTAATAAACCATTTGTCATGTCCAAGGGGCAGGTCAGTAAACGACAACATCGACACGGAACCAAGTACAGTACTCTGCCTCGTCAAAGGAGGTACAGTACAATCAGGCGGGTCAAGAAGTTGGTAAGGGGCACCCTAATGGCCAAAACAGACATTGAGGGGGCGTTCCGGTTACTACCTGTGCCTCTGAATAGTGTCCTCCCATTGGGCTGCTTCTGTGAAGGAGCACACTACATAGATCGCTGTTTGCCCATGGAGTGCTCCATATCCTGCTCACTATTTGAGGCGTTTAGATTCTTCCACGAATGTGTCGTCATGGACGTTTGTAAGGCGGCGCATATTATCCATTACCTCGATGACTTCTTATGCCTGGGCCCAAAAGATTTGCCACAGTGTGAAAACATGCGGTAGTCCACCTGTGAGAAGGAGAGAGCTGGAGGGAGAGTGGACACCCCAGAGCCGAGGGGTTAGATTGAGAAAGAAAGAAGGCGGTGTAGCTTGCTTCATGGGTGGGGTACTCTGCTAAGTAGCAGAAATTGCTACTAGGCCCAAAAGGATTTTGTGGGCCAAATGCAGTTAAATAGTACTTAGGTAAACAGGCGGTGTAGCTTGCTTCATGGGTGGGGTACGCTGCTGAGTAGCACCAAATTCTTCTAGGCCCAAAAGATTTCCTGGGCCAGATGCCGTTAAAAATAGTACTTAGGTAAACAGGCGGTGGGTGGCTGGGCTACTTTGCTGACTAGCAGACCTCTGAATCCCAGGCCATAGTATGAGTAAACAACTCTGCAGATGACCCCACCCACCTGGAATTGACGATGGCAATGTCATGTAAAACTCAGCAAGGGGACTAAATAAGAGTCTCCGTTTTTTCAAAAAATTCGGCCACAGACACCACTTAAGTGGCATCAATTTCGCCATTTTTTTTTTTAAACGGTTTGTGATGTAGTTTTCAAAAATTATCAAGCTTTTAGTCTCCCCAAGATGACACAGGGGTACAAAGTTGTTGCGGATCCAGGATTTGTTCATCTTGATGAACGTTAGTCTGTCTACATTGTCACTGGACAGCCGCGTGCGCTTATCTGTCAGCACACCACCAGCAGCGCTGAACACACGTTCAGAGAGAACACTGCCTGTGGGGCACGACAAGATCTCCAAGGCATGAGTGGCGAGCTCAGGCCATTTTTCAAGATTGGAAGCCCAAAATGAGCAAGGGTCCAGTTCCACAGTCATGGCATCAATGTTAACTTGGAGATACTCTTGCACCATCCTCTCTAGGCGTTGGCTGTGCGTCAGACTTCTTGTCTCCTGTGGCCTTGCAAAGGATGATCTAAAAAGAAAAAAAAAAAAAATAAATCTTGAAACGATTGGAAAAAATTGCTGTTACCACCAGATATGATGTTACTGTTACGGTTTGAGTGATGACTCTATAGTCCCATGGTTGGCAAGTTAGAACTCAGATTCATTATGTGCACCACTGGTGCTTTGTGGAAAAGCAGATGTTAGATTCTGTAACAGTCTCTGCTGATACTCCTGAATGCCTGAATCCCTTTCTATGGCAGGAATTATTTCGCCAAATTTTCTTTTGTACCGGGGATCTAAGAGTGTGGCAACCCAGTAGTCGGCATTACTTTGGATTCCGACAACCCGAGGGTCATGTTGCAGGTACTGCAGCAAGAAGGCACTCGTGTGTCTTGCACATGCAGGAGGACCAAGTCTTTGTTATCTTGGTGGTGGCGAGGTGAGAATCGTGCTTCCTGTGTAAGGTGCGCTCCAGCATGTAACTCACCGGAATGGTCATGGTGATAATGGCATCGTCAGCACTAAACATCTTTGTTGCTATTTCAAAACTGTGCAGAAGGGTGCATAGGTCCCTGATCTGAGACCACTCCTGCAGCGTGATTTGCCCCACCTCTTGATCTTGTTGGCCCAGGCTATACGTCATTACGTATTGCACCAGGGCTCGTCGTTGCTGCCACAGTCGCTGCAACATGTGCTGAGTTCAATTCCACAATGTGGGCACATCGCATTTCAGCCGGTGAACTGGCAGGCCCAACGACTTCTGTAGAGATGCAAGTCGTTGAGCTGCGGGATGTGTTATGGCTGGCAATCAGGCAACACAGCGTGCAGTAATCAGCGCACATACAGAGATCTGGCAATAACCAAAAACAATAGGACGAGCTCTGAGACGTGGAATCTCTGTAGACTGCAGTACCTGATCAATCCTCACACAACTATAAAGCAGCAGTGGATTGCGCCTAACAACTACCTATGCAACTCGGCACTGCCTGAGGAGCTGACTAGCCTGAAGATAGAAATACAAGCCTGACTTACCTCAGAGAAATACCCCAAAGGAATAGGCAGCCCCCCACATATAATGACTGTTAGCAAGATGAAAAGACAAACGTAGGAATGAAATAGATTCAGCAAAGTGAGGCCCGATATTCTAGACAGAGCGAGGATAGCAAAGAGAACTATGCAGTCTACAAAAAACCCTAAAACGAAAACCACGCAAAGGGGCAAAAAGACCCACCGTGCCGAACTAACAGCACGGCGGTGCACCCCTCTGCTTCTCAGAGCTTCCAGCAAAAGACAATAGCAAGCTGAACAGAAAACAAACTAGAAGCACTTATCTAGCAGAGCAGCAGGCCCAAGGAAAGATGCAGTAGCTCAGATCCAACACTGGAACATTGACAAGGAGCAAGGAAGACAGACTCAGGTGGAGCTAAATAGCAAGGCAGCCAACGAGCTCACCAAAACACCTGAGGGAGGAAGCCCAGAGACTGCAATACCACTTGTGACCACAGAAGTGAACTCAGCCACAGAATTCACAACAGGGATGCGAACGGCGGAAGTGAGCACACAGCAATCATGCCCTCTGCAGAAGCCCATCTAGTCCGGGATAGTGGGATAAAAATTGCTGGACAACTAGGTTCAAAACATGAGCCATACAAGGCACGTGTGTGACATTGCCCCAGCAAAGGGCCACACCCAGGTTTGCAGCATTGTTGCACACAGCCTTCTCTGGCTGCAGGTGGAGTGTAGACAACCATTGATGGAACTCGGTCTCCAGAGCTGATCACAACTCCTCAGCTGTGTGAGTCACACTTCCCAGACATTTCAATGTAAACACTGCCTGATGCTGTTGAGCCTTGATGACAGCATAGTGAGGAGGTGTGCAGGATTCCTTCTGCGCAGTTACAACAAGGGTGGCATTACCAGACAGGCTTTGGGTGCAGGTGGAGGACCAAGAGGAGGTTGAGGAAGCAGAAGCAGTGGAGGAACTTCTTGATACAGAGGATCAATGAGCAACTCGTGGGGACAGCAAGACTTGGACAGCAGCCCCTTGTCCTGATGTCGATGTAGTTACCCAGTGCCCAGTCACCGACATGTAACGCCCCTGTTCATGTCTACTCGTCCAAGTGTCTGTGGTGAAATGCACCCTGTCACACACAGAGTTTCTCAAGGAAGCGGTGATGTTGTGTGTGACATGCTGGTGTAGCGCAGGCACAGCTTTCTTTGAGAAGTGGCGACTGGGCATCTGGTACTGGGGCACTGCGACGGACATAAGGTCTCGAAAATTCTCTGTGTCCACCAGGTGGAAAGGCAGCATTTCTGTAGCCAACAGCTTGCAGATGGAGAAATTCAACCTCTTAGCTTTGTCAAGGCTTGGAGGAAATGGTCTTTTACTTGTCCACATCTGAGGGCTGGCTGCCGTGCTTAGATGGAGTTGAGTAGGGTATCCCCGGCAAACTGCTGGTCTGTGAGGAAGGTGCAGGCGGAGATGTTATGTTGCCTTGATCAAAATGTGGTGTCAATGTCGGAGAGCACTCAACACAAGCAGGTGTTTCCACTTGCAAATGTCCTGACGACCTGACAATCACACTGGCTGTTGCGGGTAAAGAGGTGGAAGGTCTGCATCCAAAACCATGTGCGACTGCTGTCCCCACAGTCACAGAGGATGTGGATGCACTTGATGGGGCAGACGGTGGTTGACCCGGCCCAGTAGGCCGCATTGTAGCACAGTGAGCTTCCCACTGCAACTTGTGCCTCATATCCATGTGACGGTTCATGCATGACTGTTCAGGCTAGTGATTTTTTTTTTTGGCCTCTACTGAGATTTTGTTGACAAATCTTACAGACAACATGAGTTGGGTCATCCTTTGCGATGTCAAAAAATGCCCAGGCTATGCAAAGTTTAGAGCCCGTGTGACCTGAAGAGCCACCATGACTTCTGGTCTGAGGCACAGTTGGGGTTGAGGAGCAGTTGTTGACGTGCTTCCAGTACACCGTCTCTGTCCAGGAAGGTGCACCGTTACCTCGTTGTCAGACTCGTCACTAGCATCCTCCTCTGCTGACCTCATGGACTGGGGGTTGACAGTAAGTGGGGTCTATAACCTCATTATCATCCTGTGGGTTCTCACACCCATCATCCTCAGAGCCAACCTCTTCCTGCCCCGACCGAAAAGTCAAGTTTTCATTCCAATCAGGTATCTCAGTCTCATCATCTTCCTCATTGTCTCCAACAAACAGGAGTTACAGTTTGGGAACGAGGGTCTACATTATGCTCAGAACCTTCTCCATCTGGGCCTGGATCCAACTCACAAAGATTCTGAGCATCAGTGCAGATCATTTCCTCGTCTGGATTCACAGAAGCTCTGGAGCAGACCTCTGATTCCCCAGGACATCGCAGCAAGGCGCGGGATGCGCCGCTTATCCTCCCAGGGACCCTTTTCAGACCCACTAGGTGTCTAACGGCCCTCACCACCCAGATTTTGTGCTCCCGGGACACTTCTGCCCGGACTGGCTTTATTATAAGGTTGTGCCTTAACAAGGGATCGGTCGTACACCCCCTACCACTGCCACTATTATGCATCTATGTCAAAGGACTTCAGTAACCCCATGAGTAAGACCCAGGAGGGTCGAAACGTCGGGTTTTTGTCTTTCAAATGAATATGAATGTGGCAACCACTTCTTTTTTGTTTTCTTCAATAAAATTGGCATACACCTTTTGCATCTTACCAGTCTTGAGTGTGCGGTAATCTTTTTTGAATGCCGTGTTATTTTTGACGGCACAAGAGGCTCCTTGGCCGCAGAGACAGTCATGGAAGGGGACACACTGGAGGATGGAGCGGGAAGTGCGCCGGGCACAAACCACCCTCACCTCACATAGGCTAAAAGCTTCCTGAGGCCTATTACTCCCTATCTTATGCCATTTAGGATAAGGGAACCCTCGCTGCTCCTCTGACCACAGCTAAAAAGTCTAGCAAGGTCTCGATGAAATCCATCAGATGCCCCGTATGCCACGTGAAGCTCCTGATCTCCCATGGCAGAACTCTCTGTGCACCCTGTACATCTAAGGTCATGAGAGATGAGCAGCCTTCACTGCTATCAGAGATGAGATACCTAATCCGTGAAGAGGTTCAGGCCTCTGTCCAGCCTCTCACAAAAGCGGCTTTCCAGGCCACAAGCAAGCCAGGAGGGAGAGGAATCGGAGGTAGCCGGATTATAGCTAAGATAATGGGTGCAACCTAATGGACTCAGAAGAAGAAGGGGCTTCCAGTAGAGAGCCACAACTGGGGTAAAAAATAACTCTTCCAGGTGGAGGACATGGATGAGCTTGCCCAGGTGAGTACCATGCAGATCGAGGAGACCCCCCCCCCCTAAGCCACAATCCAGACAGGACCTGATGTTCGGGGGACTTATGTCACAGAGGCAGACTGTATTCCCTATAAGTGAACATATCCGGGCCATGGTACTAGAGGAGTGGAAGGACGCTGAACGCCGGCTGGTACTGTCCCGTGACTTTAAGGGTCGACTACCATTCGACCCTGAAGAAGTTATGGGAAGAGATTCCTAAGATAGATGTCCCGGTAGCAAAGGTCGCCAAAAAGACTGCCATCTCCTTTGAGGACTCGTCTAACCTGCATGCCCTATGGACAGAAAGGCTGACATTCTCCTAAAGCGAGCCTGGGAAACATCCGCAGCCTTAATTAGGACAAACATAGCAGCCACCTCGGTGGCCAGATCTATGGATCGGTCAGTTGGAAGAGCATTTGTCCAATAAGACCCCTAAGGGCTCATTTCCACTTGCGAGTAAAATGGACGAGTGCAATCCGATAAAAAATCGGATTGCACTCGGACCAATGTTATTCAATAGGTGTCTTTTCATTTGCGATTTTTTTTTTTTTTTTTTTTTTTTTTTTTTTTTTTCCTCCCCTCAGCCGAAATCGGACTGAGAAAAAAATCGCAGCATGCTGCGAGTCTCGGACGAGACTCGCCAATGCAAGTCAATGGGTGCGATAAAAAAAACGCATGGCATACGGAACATCCGTATTCCATCCGTTTTTTTACGGATACCTTACCATTCTGTCATAGAACACTGTAAATAGTCCTGTAAATGACTGTATAAAAATAGTTGCAGAGAAAAAAAACGGATTGCATACGGATGTAAAACGGATGGTGCAATTACAAAATCGCATAGAACTCGCATCACAAACGTATGACAAACGCATAGTTTTCATCCCTTTTTTCGGTCCAGATTACGGACCGATTTGTCTATCACAAGTGGAAATGAGCCCTAAGACTGATATTCTAAACTCCCTCTCCATCATGAAGTCAGCCAATGGCATTCCTGTCTGATATGTCGGCCGAATCTGTTAGAGAGCCGTTTCTAGCTGAAAACCTATCTTATGCAGCCAGGAGGGCCGTATAGTTAAGATCTTGATCGGGAGATAACGCCTCTAAGTCCAAACTCTGCTCCATCCTATTTTCAGGGTTAAGAGTATTTGGGCCAGCCTTAGATAACATTCTGTAATGGGCCTCTGACAAAAAGAAGGGGTTCCCCGAGGACCAACCTAAGCGGCCCCAGCCATTTCGGAGAGGATTCTTCTCCTGGAGACAGTATAACTTTAGAGGTCAGGGTAGGTCCAATAGAGGGTCTTACAGGGGCTCCCGCAGCCAAGGTGGGAAGATCAAAGGTTTCTTCTTTAGCCTGACCTCCAGATCCAAAAGACAATGACGCCACTTTGTGTGTGATCTGGGCCCAGTTTTCTGCAATCAGTGCGTTTGCAGAACCATTGCAGAGGGATAAAGCATAGAGCTTTACTCCCCAACCCCTCCCTCCCCCCTGAAAGATACATCTCCCCTATGGTTGTCTCGGGAGACTCCCCTATATGGACAGACTTACAGGATATGGTCAGTTCGGCAGTCATAATTGCGGTTCCCCGGGAGAGGTGACCTGGGGGCACTACTCCTCCCTATTCACCATCACAAAGCCGTCAGGCGAGGCCCGCACCATTAAAAATCCCAAACCTCTAAATGCTCTAACGTGCACTCTCGATCTGAAGAGTGCCTATCAGGTCCCGGTACATCCCCCATCACAGAAACTAAGATTTTCAGTAAGACTACCAACCCGGACCAGCCACTCCCAGTTCCAGTGCCTCCCCTTTGGGCTCGCTTCAGCCCCCCGTATATTCACAAAGCTGGTATTAGATGTCGTAGCCTTCTTGAGAAACCAGGGTATCATAGTTATCCCATACTTGGACGGCTTTCTCCTGGTGGCAAAGTCAGTAGAGATGCTGATAGAACACCGGAAGCGGACAATATCAGTAATGGAGTTCCTGGGCTGGGCCATAAACTGGCAGAAGTCACTTGGTACTAGAACACAAGAAGATTTTCCTTTGGTTACGACTAGACTTTAGATGCAGAATATCCCACTTACCAGAGGACAAACCGGAGGCAATGAGTGACTGAGTCATGAATTTGCTAGAACATCGAACCTCCATAAGGGCTGCTATGAAGGTACTGAGTCTGATGACGGCATGTATACCATGTGTCAGATGGGCACAGTCCCACTCAAGACCATTGCACAGAGATATACTGTCCAGATGGGATTGCCGTCAGAACTCACTGGAGGACCCATGAGACTATCAGGACTAGTAAGGAGGTCACTCCACTGGTGGACGCAGACAGAGAACCTGAAGGTGGGAGGGCTATGGTCCACCTCCCTTTATGTAGTGGTCACCACGGATGCCAGTGTGTGGGGATGGGGAGCCAATCTACACAGGAGAATCCTTCAGGGCAGGTGGCCGGATGACATCAGAGGCAGATCCTCCAACTTCAGGGAACTAGATACTGTCTGGGAGGCCCTAAGGCAGAACCGGTCCACGCTCTCAAATCGTCACATCAGGATACTATCCAACAATGTGACTATCTCGTTCCAGAAGCATCAAGGAGGTCCAAGATATCGGCCACTTCAGGACCTGATGGAGAGAATATTCACCTGGGCAGAAGTTAATAATAATAATAATAATAATAATATTTATAGCGCCATTTGTTCCATGGCGCTTTACATGTGAGGAGGGGTATACATAATAAAAACAAGTACAATAATCTTGAACAATACAAGTCACAACTGGTACAGGAGGAGAGAGGACCCTGCCTGCGAAGGCTCATAATCTACAAGGGATGGGTGAGGATACAGTAGGCGAGGGTAGAGCTGATCATGCAGCGGTTTGGTTGATCGGTGGTTCACCAGGTTGTAGGCTTGCCGGAAGAGGTGGGTCTTCAGGTTGTTTTTGAAGGTTTCGATGGTAGGAGAGAGTCTGATGTGTTGTGGTAGAGGGTTCCAGAGCAGGGGTGATACACGATAGAAATCTTGTATACGATTGTGGGAAAAGGAGATAAGAGGGGAGTAGAGAAGGTGATCTTGTGAGGATCGGAGGTTGCGTGTAGGTAAGTATCGGGAGACGAGGTCACAGATATATGGAGGAGACAGGTTGTGGATGGCTTTGTATGTCATGGTTAGGCTTTTGTACTGGAGTCTCTGGGTGATGGGGAGCCAGTGCAGGGATTGACAAAGGGGGGACAGGTGGATTAGTCGGGCAGCAGAGTTTAGAATAGATTGGAGGGGTGCGACCGTGTTAGAGGGGAGGCCACAGAGCAGGAGGTTGCAGTAGTCAAGGTGAGAAATGATGAACTAGGGTTTTTGCAGATTCTTGGTTGAGGAATGTACGGATTCGTGAAATATTTTTGAGTTGAAGTCGGCAGGAAGTGGAAAGGGCTTGGATATGTGGTTTGAAGGAGAGATCAGCATCAAGGATTACCCCGAGGCAGCGAGCTTGTGGGACTGGGGAGAGTGGGCAGCCATTTACTGTAATGGATAGGTTCGTTTGGGTGGGTCGCGTGAGATGGGGGAAAGATGATGAATTTTGTTTTGTCCATGTTAAGTTTCAGAAATCTAGAGGAGAAGAAGGATGAAATGGTGGACAGACATTGAGGGATTCTGGTTAGTAGGGAGGTGATATCTGGTCCCGAGATGTAGATCTGTGTGTCATCAGCATAGAGGTCATACTGAAAGCCATGAGATTCTATGAGCTGTCCCAGGCCAAAGGTGTAAATGGAGAAGAGCCGGGGCCCAAGGACTGAACCTTGTGGGACTCCGACAGGGGGCGAGGTAAGGAGATGGTGTGTGAGTGGGAGACGCTGAATGTCCGGTCTGTTAGGTATGATTGAGATCCAGGATAGGGCCAAGTCTGTGATGCCAAGGGATGAAAGGGTCTGTAATAATAGGGAATGGTCCACTGTGTCAAAGGCAGCCGACAGGTCGAGGAGGATAGTGTCGCCTGCTCTTGGCAGTTAAGAGGTCATTGATGATCTTAGTTAGGGCAGTTTCAGTGGAGTGGTGTGACCGGAAGCCAGATGGTAGACAGTCAAAGAGGGAGCAAGAAGAGAGATGGGAGGACAGTTCAAGGTAGATGTGGTGTTCCAGTAGTTTGGAGGCATAAGGGAGAAGTGATATAGGGTGATGGCTAGATACAGAGGATGGGTCAAGAGAGGGCTGTTTGAGGATTGGTGTGATGGAGGCATGTTTAAAGCTTGTGGGCAAAACACCAGTTAGTGATAGGTTGAAGAGATGGGTTAGGGTTGGGATGAAGACTGTGGTGAGGTGTGGGATGGGAGCGGGTCAAGCGCACAGGTGGTGAGATGCGATATTGAGAGTAGAGTGGAGAGTTGATCTTCTGTAATGGTGGAGAAGTTGGTTTTGGAGGTGGAGGGCTGGGAAGTCGGGAGGAAGGGCTCTGGGGGTTGTTAACCAAAACCGTCTTTGATGCTATCAATCTTCTGCTTGAAAAATGAGGCAATGTCATCAGCGGAGATAAGTGAGGAGGGAGGAGGTGCTGGGGGATGGAGGAGAGAATTGAAGGTGTTGAATAACTGTTTAGGGTTGTGAGACAGGGAGGAGATGAGAAGTAGGTTTGTTTAGCTGTGGCGAGTGTGGTCTTGAAAGTATCACATTCAAACCGTCCCTCACTAAAGTGCTCATTGGAGTGGGATCTTTTTCATCTGCGCTCAGCAGCCCTGGAAGCTCGCCTCAGTTTTTTGGTCAGGCTGGTGTGCCAGGGCTGTCTGATTTTGCGAGCTTTGGTATGTGTAAGTGGGGCAGCAGATTCCAAAGCTACAGCTATTGTGGTGTTATATAGAGCGGCAGCGTCATCCGCATTGTGTAAGGAACTTATATCTGTGAGAGGGAGGAGGGATTCAGAGAATGAATGTAGGCCAAGATGTTTAAGATTTCTGCGAGGGTGTGAAAGTTTGTGGGGTGGGGATTGTAGACATGGAGTGGAGAGGGAAGAGAATGTGAGAAGGTTGTGGTCGAGTGGAAGAGGTGAGTTAGAGAGGTTAGATAGGGAGCAGAGGTGGGTGAAGATGAGGTCCAATGTGTGACAATCTTTGTGAGTGGCTGCAGAAGACCATTGAGTGAGGCCGAAGGAGGAAGTAAGAGATAGAAGTTTAGTGGCAGCAGAGAGAGAAGTGTCAATGGGGATGTTGAAGTCGCCCATGATGATAGTTGGGATGTCTGCGGAAAGGAAATGAAGTAGCCAGGTGGTGAAGTGGTCAAAGAAGGTGGTGGCTGGCTCTGGGGGACAGTAAATGATAGCCAGTTGGAGGGGGAGTAGATGTGCACAGAGTGCACCTCAAAGGAAGGGAGGGTAACAGAGGGTGGCAGTGGGATTGGGGTGAAGGAGCAGTTATCTGACAGGAGAAAACCAACTCCCCCCCCCCCCCCCCCCACCTCGTTTGCTGCTGGGGCGGGGTGTGTGAGAAAGGTGGGAGAGTGCAGCAGGGGAGGCTGTCAGAAGGGGTGAGCCAGGTTTCGGTGATGGTGAGGAAGGAAAGTTTGGTAGCAACAAAAAAAATCATGGATGTAGGAAAGCTTGTTGCAGACAGAGCGAGCGTTCCACAGAGCTCCTGTTAGTGGGACTGGGGAAGCGGGGGCTGGGTGAATGGGTATAAGGTTGGGGAGGTTACGGAAGTTTGTGAAAGAGTGTGGATGGGAGGTACAACTGACTGTGGGGATTTGGTGAGGAGGACCAGGATTTGGAGAAATATCACCAGCAGTGAGAAGGAGCAGAGAAAGTGTTAGCAGGTAGGAGAGGGCATGAGGGGGCTGTTTGTGTTTGGAGACAGAGGATTGTATGTTAAGGAACAGTTCTGAGGAGGAGGTGAGATGTATGGGGAGGATTGAAGCAGAGATAAACAGTTCCTTACTTGGTGTGGGGATTGGGAGAGGTAGCAGAAAATG
The DNA here is from genome assembly GCF_032444005.1 of Ranitomeya imitator. Classification (NCBI taxonomy): domain Eukaryota; kingdom Metazoa; phylum Chordata; class Amphibia; order Anura; family Dendrobatidae; genus Ranitomeya; species Ranitomeya imitator. The sequence continues at coordinate 293,176,535 of NC_091287.1, read as the reverse complement.
AAAGATTATAGGGGTGAAAGTGAAGACAAACAGAAACATTGTTTACAGTGACTGGCCAGTTACATTCAGTTCCCTTCAAGTTCATTTCAGGTTTTAATTCTACTGTAATCCACACTTTTAGGTCACACTTATAGGAGTGGTCTCTGTTCATCTTGGTCAGAGAATTGAGTGGACCAGATGCGTACAATCAAGCCTGAGTAAGGTCATAAATAGCAAAGGGTAATCTGGGGTTAGCTGAAAGGCATACCATGAGAATGCTAGGAGCAGAGGAAAGTCTGTGTGCAAAGCTGGGTGATGTACTATGTGTTCTTCATAGACACAGCAGGAGAGCTGGGTGGATGAACATACCATGAGAATGCTAGGAGCAGAGGAAAGTCTGTGTGCAAAGCTGGGTGATGTACTATGTACACTTCATAGACAGACAGCAGGTGAGCTGGGTGGCTGAACATACCTGTCGGAAGAATAGAGATGCTTGTTAGAGTGCGATGGTGGTAGGTAGCAGTGCAGTCTGTATACATCTTTCAGGTTTTAATTCTACTGCAATCCACACTTTTAGGTCACACTTATAGGGATCACACTGCAGACTGAAGGTACAGTCCTATCCATAACGGCTGTACACCTGGAAGGGTCCCAGAACATGGTAGCAGATTATTTGAGCAGACAGCGGGTCTACCCAACCGAGTGGGAGCTGAAACAGGATATCTTCCAGGAACTGTGTCGGCGTTGGGAAACCCCCATGATAGACCTATTTGCAAACAGAAGAAACTTGAAGGTCTCAAAATTCTACTCTCTGAACCCCTCGGATGTTCCAAATGGGATAGATGCCCTGAGTCAAAAGTGGGTAGAACCCCTCTCGTATGCGTTTCCACCTCTGGCGTTCATCTCAACTGTCCTATGGAAGAACCAGGAGGATCGGGCAAGAGTCATCATGGCTGTCCTGTACTGGCCAAGGAGGAGCTGGGTTCCCTTTGCTAGGAGCCTTGGCGATAGAAAACTGAATCTAGCTCCCCCTTGGGAGGATGTCATCCACCAGAGCCCGATTCGCCACCCAAACCCAGGGAGACTCCACCTCTCAGCTTGGATCCTGAAAGGGACATCCTGAAAGCTAAGGGCTTATCAGACCAAGTCATAGCCATTATCCAACAGGAAACCGGTCACATCAGCAGTTTCATCTAAAAATTTGAAAACTGTTCTGTCTGGAGGGTGGCAGGTCCGACTTCATGGCAGGTACCCCCGGACATACCTAGAGTCCTAGATTTCCTTCAGGCAGGATTCAACAAGGGGCTTGGGCCCAGCACCTTTAAGGTCCAGGTTTCAGCACTAAGCTCTTTCTTTGACTATCCTCGAGCATCACACCCATGGATAGTAAGATTCATTTGAGCAATTGAGGCTGCGCCCCACTATTAGGCAGTTTACTCCGCCTTGGGATCTTAATCTGGTCCTCAGGTCTCTGTATAGGGATCCATATGTCCCCAGCGAAGATATGCCCATATCAATTCGCACACGGGAAAACTGCCTTTTTAGGGGCGATCACTTCGGCTAAGAGGGTAGGGGAGATCCAGGCCCTATCCACCAGAGACTCTTATCTCCAGATCAGGGATAATGGTATAATCTTTAAACTAGACCCTACATTCATACCAAAGGTAGGCTCTAGCCAGAACTGAAATCAGGTGATAGTGTTACTCTCCTTTTGCAACAATGCTTCCAACGCAAAAGAGGAGAGCCTCCACTCTCTGGATGTCAGACGGGCGGTTACAGAATTTCTTGAGGTCACTAGTAGCTGGCGCATAGACCCAAACCTGTTTGTTCTTTTCGGGAGAGAGAATATTCTGTAAGCACTATAAACTTGATGTACTGTCTGTCCAGCAGACCGCATTTGGTTGGATAGTTCTACAAGCGGTAATCCCACCCTAGGAAGGTTCTTTGGTACTCTCCATGGTGCTATCAGGAGAGACGTCCTGGAAAATAGTTATTAGACCTACTGGTAATTGTTTTCCAGGAGTCCATCCTGACAGCTCTAGAAGTTCCCTCCCAGTATTTTGATATGTCATATGATGTAATATGATTGTCATTAAAGGGTTATTTGCATTATCCATGTGGTGGTACTTGTTACAACACTGAGGGAAAGGGGGTGGGATGGGACCTTTTAACCTCTAGTGTGCTTCCTGTTGCTGCAAGGAGGTGGAGGACATCTTCCATGGTGCTGTCAGGATGGACTCCTGGAAACATTATTACCGGTAACTTATGTCTAATATATATATATATATATATATATATATATATATATATATATATATATATATATATATATATATATATATATATATATTTTTTTTTAATTATTTTTCCTTAACCAAGGGGGTGATGAAGGGGGGGGTTTGATTTAATGAATAGGTTTTTTTTTTTTTTATGGCGGATTTTTGTTTGGCAGCTGTCACGCTCTAAAAGACCCTTTTTATTGCAAAACATAGTTTTTGCATCACCACATTTTATCCATATTTTGGCCCACAGAGTGAGGTCTTATTTTTTGCAGGACGAGTTGATGGTTTTATTGGTACCTGTTGGAAGTAGCGAAGCTATAAATCACAATCAACCATTTAACGAGTTGTGCAATATGAATTTGGCTTTTATCCTAAGTCATATTGCACGACTCGTTAAAGGGTTGATGGTGACTTGTAGGATCGCTACTTCCAACAGGTGGCACTGTAGAGTTTAAGTCCTCTTTTTCTCTGAAGAGGCAATTTGCATGGTAAATAGCTAAGCATTTCTCTGCCCACTCTTCCATAAAGGCCTCCTCTATGGACCATACCACTTATTGTGGACATATGGACAGATACTCCAGTCTCTGATTAGGAACTCTGCTGCTCCTTCAAGGTTACCTTTGGTCCCTGTGCTGCCTCTCTGATACCCTCCTTGCCTGGGCTGAGCGTTTTGGTGGGTGGCCCTGTCTTGGCAGTTTTGTTGTGGTACCATGCTATTTCCATTTGATGATAATGGATTTGATGGTGCAACAACAGGAGGTCATCAGAGAGATATATAATCTCCTCCGGAGCCCACATCAAAGCAGGGATCTGACCTCGGGCATACTATTCCGTCTGAGGTCAGAAAGGGGTTAAATATCTGAAATTTGATAAAAATTTTGAATCTGTCACACAAAATATTTTAATATTACGTTTCCCACATGTCTATTTTACATCAGCCCAATTTTTGAACATATTTTTTTATTTGTTAGGAATTTAAAAGGGTTAATAAATGACCAGTGATTTCTCATTTTTACAACAAAATTTACAAAATAGTTATTCTTTAGTTTTTCTATGGACTATATCACATTTGAAGTGACTTTGAGGGGTCTATATAATTGAAAATACCCAAAAGTGACCAGAAATTCTAAAAACTGCACCCCCCCCTTCAAGGTAGTCAAACCTAATTCAAGAAGTTTAATAATCCTTCAGGTGCTTCACAGAAACTGAAGCAATATGAAAGGGAAAAAATTAAACATTTAACTTTTGTCACAATTTTTACTTCAGACTCCAATTTTATTATTTTCGAAAGGCAACAGGAGAAAATAAACCCCAAAATGTGTTGTTCAATTTCCCCAAAGTACGTGGATATGCTAATTGTGGGGGGAAATTACTGTTTAGGCACACAGCAGGGCTTAGAAAAGGAGTGATGTTTAGAATGCAGACTTCGATGGAAAGGTATGTAGGTGTCATGGCGTTTGGAGAGCCCCCTGATATGCCCAAACAGTGGAAATCCCCAACTAGTGACCCTATATTAAAATTTATTTAGTGTTTTCCTGGTATGTGAGTTTTTTAATGTACAAAAGAGAAGAAAGACTAGACTAATAATGGTGTGCACATCCACACAGAGTGGGTCTTCTCCTTTCTTCTAACTGCACCTTTAACCCAATTCCACCTCTATCCTCCCTTATCCTCCCCTCTTTTGAAGTCCATTCTGTCCGCATCTACTCTCCCTCCAACCTCCAAGTGGCCGTCATATACCGACCTCCAGGCCCGGCCATTGCCTTTACTGACCAATTCTCCATCTGGCTTCTTCACTTTCTCTCTGCTGACATTCCCACCATCATCATGGGTGACTTCAACATCCCCATTGATACTCTTCAGTCAACAGCCTCCAAACTTCTGTCCCTTGCCTCATCCTTTGGACTTACTTAGTGGTCCTCCGCAGCCACCCACACAGACTGACATACATTAGACCTGGTATTCACCCATCTCTGCTCTCTATCTAACTTCACCACCTCCCCTCTCCCTCTATCCGACCACCATCTGCTCACCTTCTCATCCCTGTCCTCCTCACCGGTCACCCATGTCCAGCAAAATACGCACCCCCGCAGAAACCTTGCACACCTAGACACCCACACACTCTGACTCTATCCTACCACTGGCATCCATATCCTCACTCCACGACAGACAGTGCCACTGCTTTCTACAATGCCACTCTTGCATCAGCTATTGACACAGTTGCCCATCTCGTCCATGGCAGAGTGCGACGTATCAATAGACAACCCAGGCACAATAACGCCACTAAAAAGCTCCGGCAACTGTCCAGGGTTGCGGAGCGGGGTTGGAAGAAAACACACTTGCAAGATGACTTCACTGCATTCAAACATGCAACACTCGCTTTTAAATCTGCTCTCACCTGTGCTAAACAGGCCGACTTCACAACCCTCGTATCTTCCCTATCCTACAACCCCAAACAGTTATTCAAAACCTTTAACTCCCTCCTCCGCCCCCCCCCCCACTGCCCCCTCCAACCTCCCTCATCTCTGCTGAGGACTTTGCCACACACGTTAAAAATAAGATCGACCAGACAAGGCAACTCTTTATTGTTCAACCACCACAACCCCTTTTTATACCAGAGCAATGCCCAAACCCCATAACCTCCCTATCCAACTAATCACTAAAGGGGGGGCTAAATTGTCTCCTCTCCAAATCGCACCTCACAACCTGTGCTCTCGACCCCATCCCATCCCACCTCCTCCTCAACCTCACCACCACACTTATCCCATCCCTAACCCACCTCTTCAACCTATCACTAACTTCTGGCCCCTTCCCTTCTGCTTTCAAACATGCCACAATCACGCCTATCCTTAAAAAGCCAACCCTCGATCCAACTGCTATGTCCAGCTATCGCCCAATATCACTGCTCCCATTTGCTTCCAAACTCCTGGAGCAGCACGTCCACTCTGAACTTTCCTCCTACCTCTCATCGAACTTGCACTTTGACAATCTGCAATCTGGTTTCCGCCCCATCACTCAACTGAGACCTCCCTGACCAAAATCACTAATGACCTACTTACCGCCAAAGCTAATGGACAATACTCTGTACTTCTCCTTCTAGACCTGACCTCTGCTTTCGACACAGTTGACCACTGCCTCCTACTACAGATCCTCTCCTCCTTTGGCATCAAAGACCTCGCCCTATCCTGGATCTCCTCGTACATTTCCAACCGCACATTCAGTGTCTCCCACTCCCACACTACCTCCTCATCCCACCCTCTCTCTGTTGGAGTCCCCCAAGGCTCTGTTCTAGGACCCCTACTCTTCTCAATCTATACACCTGGCTTGGGGCAACTCATAAAGTCCCTTGGATTCCAGTACCACCTCTATGCTGATGACACTCAGATCTACCTCTCTGGCCCAGACATCACCGCTCTGCTGTCCAGAATCCCAGAGTGTCTATCAGCCATATCCTCCTTCTTCTCCTCTCGCTTACTCAAACTCAATGTGGACAAATCTGAACTCATTATCTTTCCTCCGTCCCATAGATCTTCCTTACCTGACCTATCGCAATCAATGACAACATGCTTTCCCCCATACCGGGAGTCCGCTGCCTCGGAGTAACCATCAACTCTGCCCTGTCCTTCAAACCGCACATCCAAGCTCTCTCCACCTCCTGTCGCATCCAGCTCAAAAATATCTCCAGAATCCATCCTTTCCTCAACCGTCAATCTACTAAAATGCTTGTGCATAGTTGGAAAGAGGAAAGGACAAGGAAAGTTCAATATTGGAATGTGCAGCAACCCCGGAAAAAGGTAAATATACAACCTAGTGGAATAAAGATCAACAGAGGGCTACAATAGCCTATGGGATCTAAGTGGGTAAAACCACATTAGCAACTGAGGAGAAAGGCTGTAAGATGAGCCATGTGAGCATGGAATCCTAATAAAGGATAAGAGGGGGTGAAGTAAAGGCCTTGGACTTTCCTTGTCCTTTCCTCTTTCCAACTATGATGATTCATATTGTGGGAATTTATTCCCATACCTTTTTAGGATAAAACACCAGGGATCCGGGGGTTGGGATACATTATTATGTTTTCCCAATGCGGCACACTTGTGACAGCAATCGTGTGCATATATGCTACGTAAGGTGTATTGTATTCACTATACATACTTTTGTGGTCACATTATTTTTGGGATGTTTGGCTTGTCACTAGGGTTGAGCGAAACGGGTCGGTCATTTTCATAAGTCGTCGACTTTTGGCAAAGTCGGGTTTCATGAAACCCGACCCAATCCCTGTGTGGGGTCGGCCATGCGGTACACGACTTTCGCGCCAAAGTCGCGTTTCAATGATGCAAACAGCGCCATTTCTCAGTCGCCCATGACAGCACTACCAGAGAGAGAGGGAATCCGCCCTTCAGGACAGGAAACCTACAGGATAAAAAGGGCGGTACCTCTCTCCTGCGTCAGTTTGGTTTCCTGTCCTGACAGGGAACCCTCTAGGATGGTACCTGAGATCCGGAGCCGACCAGTCGACCTATGACGGCGGGGAGGCCCCTGTCACGGCTGGCGCGGTATCCGACGCTGCCGCTGCTGGGTCCGATGGGGCTGCAGAGTGCGCGGAGGGAAGCGCGGCCGCCTCCCCAGATTGGGGTAGGGGCTTCGGGGACCCGGTGTGCCTCGGCGGTGAGCAGGCACTTCCTGATTCGGAGCGGTGGTGTGTGTAAGGACACCAAGATGGCCGCCGCACCGGATATAGAAAGTACTACTTCCGGGTCCCGGGCAGAGCGCGCATGCTCAGTGATCCAAGGGGGATCAGCGCTTTCCGGGAACGCAGCCCTGGAGGAGGGGGTGAATCGGCGCCAAAAGATATGATATTTAAACACCGCTGTGGAACCGCTCCTTGCTGCATGCAGTCCTAATAATGGAGGACAGCGACCAGCAGCTCCAGCAGGCGCAGCCCTTGCAGCAGCAGCAGCAACGCCAGCGTCAGCGGCACCACCAGCGCAAGCCAGATGACCAAAAGAAAAGGTCCTCTGCAGGCACCCGCAGTACCCGCTCCAGCAGCCATTCCATGCCGCGGAGTAAAGCCAATATGCCTAACCAGTCGACACCGCAGACTACGGATCTGATACAGGATCCTATACCTCCTCCAGAACCGGTACCTGTGGCTGCGCAAGATGGGTGAGTGATCTTCGTGAAAGTTCACCAAATAATTGGGGTCCCCCTTTTCCGTTTGTTTTTAGGCAAGAAAAAAAACGGAGAAAACTAAGAATAGAGTCTGCCCCTTATGCAGTGAACACCTGTTGCAAAACTGGGATAAGAAATTGTGTGGCTCCTGTATAGGACAAGTCCTATGTGAAGAAACCCCTAGTTTCGCCTCTGAATTGCGATCTGTAATAAGATCAGAGGTGGAAACAGCATTTAAATCTCTTAAAGGGGAAGGGGTCGAGGAAAAAACACCTGTGCCCTATTCTCACTCTGATTCTTCTAGTCCTGAGGGGGACGCTTCAGACAGACAGGGTTCCTCCTCCTCCTCGGATTCTGAGAGCGGAGGCCGCCACTGCTTCCCATTAGACGAAGTAGATGCCCTTGTAAAGGCCGTAAGATCAACCATGGGGGTTGTAGATCCTCGTCCTGACAAAACAGTACAGGACATTATGTTTGGGGGCCTAGGACAGAAAAGGCGCAGAGTCTTCCCACTTAACGAGAATATTCAAGCATTAATTAAGAAAGAGTGGGAGAAACCAGAAAGGAAAAATTCATCTGTCCCCTCCCTTAAAAGAAAATATCCCTTCGAGGAAGAGGCTTCTACGTCATGGGACAAGGCACCAAAACTCGACGTAGCAGTAGCCAAAGCGTCAAAAAAATTCGCATTGCCCTTTGAGGACATGGGAACTCTGAAGGATCCCCTCGATAAAAGAGCTGATACTTTCCTTAAAGGGGCCTGGGAATCGGCAGGGGGGTGTCTAAGACCTGCAATAGCAGCCGCATGTACTTCCAGATCTTTAATGATCTGGATAGATAACTTGGAAAAGCAACTAAAAGATGGAGTATCTAGACATAAAATGATTGAATCAATTCCCATGATTAGAGGGGCGGCAGCCTTTTTGGCAGATTCATCAGCCGATTCAATCAAGCTTACTTCAAAATCGGCAGCCCTGTCCAATGCAGCTCGTAGGACGCTGTGGTTAAAAAGCTGGCCGGGCGACCTACAGACCAAACAAAAACTCTGTTCAATTCCATGTGAACGGAAATTCTTATTTGGGGAAACCCTAGATGACATTTTGCAAAAAGCAGGGGATAAGAAAAAGGGGTTCCCTATCTTAGCCGCACCATTTGTTAGACGGCCCTTTCGGAGTAGGAAGTTTTTTCGCAGACGTCCCCCAAGGGAACAGAACAGATGGGATGATGGGAGAAGGAAGGATAGGGGCTTCCTCTTCGGTAATTCTCCAAGAGATAAAAAACCCCCTAAGTGACACCTTCCCCAGGGTGGTAGGGAGATTGTCTCAATACCTTCCGGCCTGGGAAAAAATTTCAACCAATTCTTGGATTTTAGATCTGATAAAGATGGGACTTCAAATAAACTTTACCTCCCTTCCTCCCCAAAACTATGTGGTCACCCCACTAAAACCCTCACCTCAGCAACAACAGGCCTTGGAACAAGAAATTTCAAAGCTCATAATGAAAGATGGATCCAAGAAGTTCCCCTACTGGAAAGAGGCAAAGGGTTCTTTTCCCCACTATTTCTAGTCCCAAAACCGGATGGTTCTTTCCGCACAATAATCAATTTACGGAAACTAAACAGTTATGTAAAAAATCAATCCTTCAAAATGGAATCAATAAAATCAACAATAAAAAACCTGTTTCCGAATTGCTTCATGATAGTATGCGTCGCTGAGATCTAACACTATCATGTCCCCATCCACAAAAATGCCCAGAAATACCTCAGACTAGCAGTAGTCATGGGAGGAGAAATAAAACAATACCAGTACAAGGCCCTTCCATTTGGCATCTCGGTAGCGCCTCGTATATTTACCAAATTGGTAGCGGAAATGATGGCCCACATAAGAGAAAAAGACATTCTAATAATACCGTATCTGGACGACTTCCTAATTGTCAGCAACTCGGCCCAACATTGTCGCCAACAATGCGACAGAGTGATAAAAATCCTAACAGAGTTAGGTTGGCTCCTAAATCTCCAAAAGTCAAAACTAGAACCGACCAGGGTTCAAGAGTTTTTAGGCCTCACTTTGGACTCGATAACACAGGAATGTCATCTTCCAGACCAGAAAAAACAGAAAATATCAAATCTTGTGTCCAGAGCTCGTTCAAACCCTCATATGACCCTGAGAGGGGCGATGTCACTGCTGGGGTCCCTTTCTGCTTGTCTCCCGGCAATACAGTGGGCACAAATTCACACGAGGGATCTCCAGTGGGATATTCTGAGGAATCAGGTTACACTGGGGGGACACCTAGAAGGAAACATGTCTCTAAATTCAAACACTATTCGTTCCCTAGCCTGGTGGTTAGATCCCAACAACCTATCAAAGGGGGTTCCGTGGGTAATAGAAACATCTCGGATAGTTACCACGGATGCCAGTCCCACGGGGTGGGGAGCTCACCTGGACGACAGTATCACTCAGGGGGTCTGGACAGATCAAGAATACGAGGTATCTTCAAATCAAAAAGAACTTTGGGCAGTGAGTCACGCTCTATCATATTTTCTTCCCAGCCTACAGGGGCATCATGTCCGGGTTTTTTCGGACAATCAGGTAGTGGTAGCCTACCTGAACCATCAGGGGGGAACCAGATCCCAAGCCCTAATGAACACCACTTCCCAGATCTTCACATTAGCAGAAGTCAACTTCCTATCCCTCTCTGCGCTGCATATAAAGGGGGTAGAGAACCAAAAAGCAGACTTCTTAAGCCGTACCCGATTAAAACAGGGGGAATGGGCACTAAACCAAAGCATCTTCGATCGGATTACCAAAATCTGGGGGGTTCCTGTAATAGATCTCTTTGCCAGCACAGAAAACAGGAAAGTAAGGGAATTTTGTTCTCTGAACCCCAAAGGGGGCCCTCGGGCTCTGGATGCATTTACGATCCCATGGACTCAGGGTCTAGCATACGCGTTTCCTCCTTACATCCTTATTCCGGCTGTTCTGCGGAAAATCAGGCAGGACAGGGCGAGAATCATCCTAATAGCCCCCTTCTGGCCCAAAAGGGCCTGGTTTTCCTGGCTGAGAATTCTATCGGTCTCCGATCCCTGGGTTCTCCCGGATCTTCCGGGTCTTTTATACCAGGGACCGGTGTTCCACCCTCAGTCAGCAAACCTCCACTTGACAGCGTGGATCTTGAAAGGTCACTACTAAGGGCAAGGGGCTTTTCAGATAAGTTAGTATCTACACTATTAAAAAGTAGAAAATCAGTAACAACTAAAATCTACGGTAAAACTTGGAAAAAGTTTTTGTCCACCTCTGGGGTAAAATTACAAGACGGGGTCCAAGTGGTCAAAATATTAGAGTTTCTGCAAAAAGGCTTAGATATGGGCCTCTCGGTGAGCACCTTAAAAGTGCAAATAGCGGCCTTAGGTGCATTATACAGTGAGAGTATTGCCTCTAACCCATGGGTAACAAGGTTTATTAAAGCTGCAATACGGTCTAAACCTTTAAAAATCAGAAGCCTTCCGACCTGGGACTTAAATTTAGTCCTATCAGCTCTGACAGAACCTCCATTCGAACCCATAGATTCATTACCAATTAAAATCTTATCTCTCAAAACGGCCCTTCTCACAGCGTTGACATCTGCCCGTAGAATTAGTGACCTCCAGGCTCTATCTGCGAACCCTCCATTCAAACAAATATGGTTGATAGGGTAATACTAAAAACAGATCCCGCTTATCTACCCAAGGTTGCTTCCAATTTCCACAGGTCCCAAGAAATAATCCTTCCCTCCCTTTTGTCCAAACCCTAAAAATAAAAAAGAGGAAAAGTTCCACACCTTAGATGTGAGAAGGTGTTTAATACACTACTTAGAGTCCTCCCGACAGTATAGGAAGGAAGGGTCTCTCTTTATCTGTTTTCAGGGACCTAGGAAAGGACTCAAAGCCTCCAAAAGCACTATAGCTCGCTGGGTAACTGATGCGATAGCCTTGGCATACTCGTCCACGGGAAACGCAGTTCCTGAGGGGCTCAAGGCGCATTCTACAAGAGCCATGGCGACCTCCTGGGCCGAAAGGTCGGAGGTACCAATAGACAAAATCTGCAAGGCGGCCACCTGGTCATCACCTTCAACCTTCTTTAGGCACTACCGCTTAGACTTGGCCTCTTCGTCTGACTTAGCCTTCGGAAGAAGGGTCTTGCAGGCTGTGGTCCCTCCCTAAAGCAATGATCTCTGTAATTCTCTCTGGTAGTGCTGTCATGGGCGACTGAGAATACGGTAGTTTACTTACCGATAACGGTATTTCTCAGAGCCCATGACAGCACCTGCTTATTCCCACCCTCACGTGTGCGGTGAGCACCTTATTATATGAAATGTGTGTTTCTAATTTAGACACGGTGTAATCCTGATAAGTATTTTGTTAAAATTGTATATTTTCCTGTTGTCACTAACCTGGAGGACCTCTGATGCTATGTAAACCAAACTGACGCAGGAGAGAGGTACCGCCCTTTTTATCCTGTAGGTTTCCTGTCCTGAAGGGCGGATTCCCTCTCTCTCTGGTAGTGCTGTCATGGGCTCTGAGAAATACCGTTATCGGTAAGTAACTACCGTATTCTCAGCCAATGAAGGTGGACGCAGAGTGTGGGCAGCGTGATGACATAGGTCTCAGTCCCCACCATCTTAGAGAAGGGCATTACAGTGATTGGCTTGCTTTTTGCGACGTCACAGGGGCTATAAAGGGGCGTTCCCGCCGACCGCCATCTTACTGCTGCTGATCTGAGCATAGGGAGAGGTTGCTGCCGCTTCGTCAGAAGCAGGGATAGTGTTAGGCAGGGTCCATTAACCACCAAACCGCTTGTGCTGTAGCGATTTCCACTGTCCAACACCACCTTTTGTTTGCAGGGACAGTGGAGGCTACATTTTTTTTTTCTCCCTCAGCACTGTAGCTCATTGGGCTGCCCTAGAAGGCTCCCTGATGGCTGCATTGCTGTTAGTACGCCGCTGTGCAAACCAACTGCTTTTTTCAAAGCACAAATCCTGTTGCTCCTTCCTTTCTGCACAGCTATCTTGTTGTTTGTCCACACTTTTAACTTTTTTGTGCAGCAGTCCACTCCTTGTTATTGCTGCCTGCCATACTTTGCTGAGATTACTGCAGGGAGATGGTAATTGTAGGACAGTCCCTTTTTTTTTTTTTTTCGTTATATCTCTTCAAGCCACTTTCTGCCACAAAAAATATACTCTAATACAGTGGCCCAGATTTATTCACTAGTCTCCCTGAAGAAAAAAAAAAGGGTGCAGATTAAAATGGGCAAATCTGCATCAGTGGCAGTCCTGTGTGTGGCATCTGTGTCTCATTTTCTGGCACAGAAAACACAGTCTAACAGTGGGCCTGATTTCTTGCCAATTCTCCCATAAATAAAAAAAAAAAATAGTGGGAGATTAAGATTGGCATTTCTGCTTCAGTGCCACTCCTGTGTGTGCCACCTGTCTCAAATTGTGTGCCACATTAAACCTAGTATGTAAAACTGGGCCAGATTTCTTTTAAATTATCCCAGAAAAAAAAATAGTGGGAGATTAAGATTGGCAATTCTGCCTCATTGCCAGTGCTCTGTGTGGCATCTGTCTCTAATTTTGTGCCACAGAACATATACTGTATAAGAGTGGGCCACATTTCTTCAAAATTCTCCCAGAAAAAATAAAAAGGGGAAGATTTTTATTGGTAGTGTCTGCATCAGCGTCAGTCCTGTTAGTGGCATATCTGTCTGCCACTGAAGCTGTGTACTGTTATACATTGGGCCTGATTTTCCCTGCAGTCTCACCCACCTATAAAGGGATATATAAATCCAACAGAAGTTTGAGTTCACCTTGTAACTGGTTTTACAGTAACAAATACCGTTAGTTTGGTTACGTTTTTCAAACAATGAGGAAGTCTGGTGGAAGAGGTCGTGGCCGTGGGCGGTCATTGCCAGCTGGTAATGATGGTAGTGGTGGTGGAGCATCAGGTGGTCATGGGAAAAGCAATATAGCACCTACGTCTCGAGTTGTTGAGCCAGGTTCGTCGTCTGGCTACCCAAGGCCTCGAACGCTCCCTTTTCTGGGAGTAGGAAAACCGCTTTTAAAGCCGGAGCAGCAAGAACAAGTTTTGGCTTTCCTTGCTGACTCAGCCTCTAGCTCTTTCGCCTCCTCTTCTGAAACTGCTAAATGTAAAAGCAGCGCTTCGTTAGTGGATGTTCACGGTCAGGGACAAGTCGCTTCCTTGTCTTCTTCACCAAGAACAACAGAGAAGGATGCGTCAGGCGACACAACGGGTTACTCCATGGAGCTCTTTACACATACCGTTCCGGGGTTAGAAAGTGAAACAGTTAACAGGCCATGCCCATTACAAGTTGAATCGGACATGGAGTGCACAGATGCACAGCCACAGCCAGATTACTATGCTGTTCCTTTGACTCAGACCAGAACATTGCCCTCGCAGTGTACTGATCCAGAATCAGACCCTGATGAGACTATGGTGCCCCGTCACGAACGCTATACCACAGGCTTACATGGTGACACAGACGAAGTTGCACACGAGATAGAAGAGGAGGTCATAGATGACCCAGTTGTTAACCCCGATTGGCAGCCATTGGAGGAACAGGGTGCAGGCGGCAGTAGCTCTGAAGCAGAGGAGGAGGAGCCGCAGCAGGCATCAACATCGCAACAGGTTCCATCAGCCAGGCCCGTATCTGGCCAAAAACGTGTGGCAAAACCAAAACCAGTTGTAGGACAGCGTGGCCATCCGGTTAAAGAAGCTCAGTCTGCAATGCCTGAAAAGGTATCCGATGGTAGAAAGAGTGCAGTCTGGCAATTTTTTAAACAACATCCAAATGATCAGCGCAAAGTCATCTGTCAAAAATGTTCAACTACCTTAAGCAGAGGTCAGAATCTTAAAAGTCTAAATACAAGTTGCATGCGTAGACATTTAACCACCATGCATTTGCAAGCCTGGACTAACTACCAAACGCCCCTTAAGGTTGTAGCACCCTTGGCCAATGAAGCTAGTCAGCAACGCTACATCTCTTCCCTCACTGTAAGCCCACCATTTCCCGCACAACCTGCAGTAAATGTGCAGGTTTTGTCGCCAGGCCAAAGCAGTCAGGGAATCGCCAGGTTCGTGGTAGGAAACACTGCATGTAGGGCAACAGCAAGAACAACCTCTCCAACCCTCTCTGTCTGCCATGTCCACCGGCACCCTCGCTAGTTCCAACATCTGCAGCTCTCCAGTCCAGCTCACCCTACATGAGACTCTCGTTAGGAAAAGGAAGTACTCATCCTCGCATCCGCGTACACAAGGTTTGAACGCCCACATTGCTAGACTAATCTCATTAGAGATTATGCCCTACCGGTTAGTTGAAAGCGAAGCTTTTAAAGCCCTGATGGACTACGCTGTACCACGCTACGAGCTACCCAGTCGACACTTCTGTTCGAGAAAAGCCATCCCAGCCCTCCACCAGCATGTAAAAGAGCGCATCGTCCATGCACTCGGGCAATCTGTGAGTACAAAGGTGCACCTGGCAACAGATGCATGGACCAGTAGGCATGGCCAGGGACGTTACGTGTCCATCACGGCTCACTGGGTGAATGTGGTGGATGCAGAGTCCACAGGGAACAGCAATATTGGGACAGTTCTGCCTAGCCCACGGTCTAGGAAACAGTTGGCTGTAGGCGTTCGCCCCCCCCTCCTCCTCCTCATCCTCCTGCAGAAGCGAGAGCTCGTCCACAGACCGCAGTCGCACAACCACTCCATCCGCAGCTGCCACTGTTGCACACGAGGTGTCCCATAATGGAAGCGTCAGCAGGCTGTATTGGCAATGAAGTGTTTGGGCGACAACAGACACACCGCGGAAGTTCTGTCTGAGTTCTTGCAGAAAGAAACTCGGTCATGGCTGGGCACTGTACATCTTGAGGCAGGCAAGGTAGTGAGTGATAACGGAAGGAATTTTATGGCTGCAATAGCCCTTTCCCAACTGAATCACATTCCTTGCCTGGCTCACACCTTAAACCTGGTGGTGCAGTGCTTCCTGAAAAGTTATCCGGGGTTACCCGACCTGCTCCTCAAAGTGCGCAGACTTTGCATGCATATCCGCTGTTCGCCCGTACACTCCAGCCGTATGCAGAACCATCAGCGGTCTTTGAACCTTCCCCAGCATCGCCTAATCATCGACATTGCAACAAGGTGGAACTCCACACTGCACATGCTTCAGAGACTGTGCGAACAGAGGCGTGCTGTTATGTATTTGTGGGAGGATACACCTACACGGGCAGGCAGTTGGATGGCAGACATGGAGTTGTCAGGTGTGCAGTGGTTGAAGGTACAAGACATGTGTCAAGTCCTTCAGTGTTTTGAGGAATGCACATGGCTGGTTAGTGCAGACAACGCCATAATAAGCATGAGTATCCCCCTAATGCGTCTGCTGATGCAAAGTTTGACGCACATAAAGGAGCAGACGTCTGCAGCCGAGGAAGAGGAAAGCCTTGATGACAGTCAGCCATTGTCTGGTCAGGGCAATCTACAGGACGAGGTAGCGGGCGAAGAGGACGACGACTAGGAGGATGGGGATGAGTATTTTTTTTAATGAGGAAGCTTCTCCGGGGCCAATAGAAACTGGTGGCGTTGCAAGGCCGGGTTCAGGTTTTTTTGAGGGAGACAAGTGACGTAGTTTTGCCTGAAACTGCCCCTCAACCCAGCACAACCACAGATTTCACAACTGGAACTTTGGCCCACATGGCGGATTATGCCTTACGTATCCTCAAAAGGGACCCACGCATTATTAAAATGATGACCGATGATTACTGGTTGGCCTGCCTCCTTGATCCTCGCTATAAAGGCAAATTGCAAAATATCATGCCACATGAGTACTTCGAACAAATATTAGCAACCAAACAAGCAACTCTGGTAGACCGTTTGATTCAGGCATTCCCAGCACACAGCGCCAGTGATGGTTCTTACACGAGCTGCAGGGGGCAACAGGGCAGAGGTGTTAGAGGTGCACAAATCAGAAGTGGCGTTGGACAGAGGGGTTTTCTGACCAGGTTGTGGAGTGATTTCGCAATGACGGCAGACAGGACAGGTACTGCAGCATCAATTCAAAGTGACAGGAGACAACATTTGTCCAGTATGGTTGCTAACTATTTTTCATCCCTTATCGATGTTCTCCCTCAACCGTCATTCCCATTTGATTACTGGGCATCCAAAATAGACACCTGGCCTGAATTGGCAGAATATGCATTGCAGGAGCTTGCTTGCCCAGCAGCTAGTGTGCTATCAGAAAGAGTATTCAGTGCTGCTGGTTCAATATTGACCGAAAAAAGGACTCGTCTGGCTACCCAAAATGTTGATGATCTAACCTTCATTAAAATGAACCACTCATGGACTTCGAATTAGTTTGCCCCACCTTTCCCGGCTGACACCTAGCTTTCCTATAAAAAGTCTTGCTTGTGGACTCGTCTTACTGACTGTTCCAATCTCTTAATCTGCAGCAGCTGTTTGTCCAGACATGTTTACACCTCCCTAAATGGGCTAACTCCCCCCACGGGGTCTCGCCACTTGGCGCAAGCACCCGTGAGAGTGCCGTTTGTCTGAAGAGGTGGGTGTGCCCGCTTTTGGTCGACGGCACTGCCACTGGGTCCCTCATAGTACAATAAAGTGTCTCTGGCGGTGGTGGCACGCAACCAACATCAGACACACCGATGTAACATGAGGGGCCCTGGGCCTGTACCGCCAGCCACGAGAGTTTCCCCCCCCCCCAGCTCAAACAGTGCTCTACCACTTGCAAAATTATCTCTCACAGCTCCACCAATGTTTAGTCTATGCGCTGATATCCTTCAATGCCTGGCATTGACAATACCAATTTGTTTACATGTATGATGCTAGTTAACATAGTCAGGGTCAGTGTCCTATATTGACACCAGTAAATACTTAGCGCCAAATTACTATGTCTGAAACTCAGCAGAGGAGCCCACCCCTGTGCCTAGGTATGCCACCCTTTTGTTTTTTTGGTTTAGTTGCTGGAGAGACATTAACATCTATTTATTTTTTGGGAGTACTAACTGTGTCAGACACTCTTTCCAATCGTCCTCCACTGACCACACCAATGCTGCCTGTGTACCCCTGCAAGATAATTCAAACTGCATTGAGCCTAATTTTTTTATTTTAGGCCTACTAAGTCTGTCTGCAGTCCCTCCTTCCATTTGTCCTCCGCTGAGCACAACAATGCCAACCGTGTACCCATGTAACTTTTTTTTTCAACCAGCAGTGAGCCTTCTTTGTGGTGTAAGGCCTACTAGCAGTGTCTGTCTGCGCCACTTAATACAGCTGTCCTCCTCTTAAAAAAAAAAAAAAAAAAAAAAAAAGCTGGTTTTCAGCTTGTCAGAATTATAAAACTGCATTGGGGCCACAAGTTTTGTTGTGGTCTACAAACTGAGTCTTCCGCTCCAAGGTGTTCTCTCTGTTGCCTCTCCCTAGCTTCTATCTTGAAGCTCTTGTTAGTAGTTGTTGAAACAACACTGCATTAGGCCTACAAGTTGGGTCTGGGTTGTAGAGACAGTGTCTGCCGCTCGAAGGTGCTCTCCTGGTTGCCTTTCCTGAGATTCAATCTTCAGGCTCTTGTTAAATAGTTTTTTAATCGAACAACTGCAGTGAGGCTACTAGTTTGGTTGGGGCCTACTAACGGTGTCTGCTGCTCCTTGCTGTTCTCCTGGTTTCCTGTCCTGAAATTCCATTTTCAGGCTCTCATTAAGTAGTTGTTGAAACAACACTACATTAGGCCTACAAGTTGGGTCTGGGTTCTACAAACGGTGTCTTCCGCTCCAAGGTGTTCTCCAGGTTGCCTTTCCCTAGCTTCTATCTTCAGGCTCTCGTTAAATTGTTTTTAATATAACACTGCATTTGGCCTACTTGTTTTGTTGGCCCTACTAACGGTGTCTGCCGCTCCTTGATGTTCTCCTACACTGAACAAACCAGTGCCGCCTGTTTACTTCTGTTACCAATTTTGAACTGTATTTAGCCTACTTACTGATTTGGGCCTACTCACTGTGTCTCATTACAGTTGTACTCCACTGAACAAAGCATTGCCCCCTGGTTAGTCCTGTTACCAATTTTGAACTGCATTTAGCCCACTTTATTATTTGGGCCTATATCTGTGTTTCCTCCTCATCCTGCCCATTGCCCAGCCAGTGATAGATGAGTCTGCTGGTACATTGACCCAGAACGCTACATTCCCTGTGCACGCTACACAGCCAGAATGTGACCCTGCTGAAAGTCAGGTTCCCCTTCCCGCATACCATACCACCTTACACGGGGACAAAGAGGAAGGTGCAGGTTCCTTCATCAGGTGGGGGGGAATACTCGTTGGCAACGTCACTGGCACAGGACCCCTCATAGTACGCAAAAGTGTCGCTGCCGGTGGGAGGCGTCCCCGCCGTGCAAACACACCACCGTACTTTGAGGGGCCCTGTGCCAGTGCCAATGCCAACGAGTGGCCCCCCCTGCTTGCTCAGGATCACAGCACTTGCAAAGTTGAAATACTTACCTCTCCCTGCTCCACTGCCGTGACGTGGTCCAGATTTCCTGGGCCCACTAAATACTTGAACCAGCCCTACCCCCCACAACTTTAGCCAAATGACCCCCAATTTCCAATGCCTTACTATTATAAGGTAAATTAAGATTGACAAGCTTCAGTAACAAGAATGTATGTTTTTGCCATTAAAATGGGCACTGTACATGTTTTCCTGGCCTCCACTCACTGCCGACTATGCTCCCCCATTGACTTGCATTGGGTTTCGTGTTTCGGTCGATCCCCGACTTTTCACGATAATCGGCCGATTTCACTCGACTCGACTTTTGAGAGTCTGGTTTCGCGAAACCCAACTCGACCCTAAAAAACTAAAAGTCGCGCAACTCTACTTGTCACTAATATTTGCTTGTACTTACTGACTAGACCCATATTATGGTGTACATGGTCCATTATTGAGTTTTTTATAAATATAACATTGATTTCATTTGTTTCACTCTATGCCTAATTGGCCTAGTTCTATGGGGGTGATCGTTTATTGGTCATGTTATATGTATTTTACATGTTTTTAAATGTTGTTTTGTCTTGAGGTGCAATAAAGGTTTTTTTCTTATATTTTACTATGTGGATGTGCACACCATTATTAGTCTAGTCTTTTTCTCTTCTTTCGTACATATCCAATACAGACTAGGTGCTACACCCCATTTTTGCTTTTTATATGATGATAGATTTGTGATAGCAGTGAACCCCTTTAGGCCGGTGTCACACTCAGCAGATGAAAATACGGTCCGTTTTTTACGGCCGTAATATGCAGAAATGTTCCCAAAATAGTGATCCGTATGTCATCCACAGGGAGGGTGTGTCAGCGTATTTTGCGCATGTCATCCTTCGTATGTAATCCGTATGGCGTCCGTACTACGAGATTTTCTCGCAGGTTTGCAAAACGGACATACAATGGATCCATGGTCTCAAATACTCGTTAAAACATATGTACTGTATGCATTCTCTGTGACACACGTGTGTGTGTATGTGTGTGTATATATGTATGTGTGTGTGTGTATATATGTATGTGTGTATGTATATATGTATGTGTGTATGTGTATGTATATATACACACACACACACACACACACACACACACACACACACACACACACACACACACACACACACACACACACACACACACACTGGGGCAAAAAAGTATTTAGTCAGTCAGCAATAGTGCAAGTTCCACCACTCAAAAAGATGAGAGGCGTCTGTAATTTACATCATAGGTAGACCTCAACTATGGGAGACAAACTGAGAAAAAACAATCCAGAAAATCAAATTGTCTGTTTTTTTTTAACATTTTATTTGCATATTATGGTGGAAAATAAGTATTTGGTCAGAAACAAACAATCAAGATTTCTGGCTTCTCACAGACCTGTAACTTCTTCTTTAAGAGTCTCCTCTTTCCTCCACTCATTACCTGTAGTAATGGCACCTGTTTAAACTTGTTATCAGTATAAAAAGACACCTGTGCACACCCTCAAACAGTCTGACTCCAAACTCCACTATGGTGAAGACCAAAGAGCTGTCAAAGGACACCAGAAACAAAATTGTAGCCCTGCACCAGGCTGGGAAGACTGAATCTGCAATAGCCAACCAGCTTGGAGTGAAGAAATCAACAGTGGGAGCAATAATTAGAAAATGGAAGACATACAAGACCACTGATAATCTCCCTCGACCTGGGGCTCCACGCAAAAACCCACCCCGTGGGGTCAGAATGATCACAAGAACGGTGAGCAAAAATCCCAGAACCACGCGGGGGGACCTAGTGAAAGAACTGCAGAGAGCTGGGACCAATGTATCAAGGCCTACCATAAGTAACACACTACGCCACCATGGACTCAGATCCTGCAGTGCCAGACGTGTCCCACTGCTTAAGCCAGTACATGTCCGGGCCCATCTGAAGTTTGCTAGAGAGCATTTGGATGATCCAGAGGAGTTTTGGGAGAATGTCCTATGGTCTGATGAAACCAAACTGGAACTGTTTGGTAGAAACACAACTTGTCGTGTTTGGAGGAAAAAGAATACTGAGTTGCATCCATCAAACACCATACCTACTGTAAAGCATGGTGGTGGAAACATCATGCTTTGGGGCTGTTTCTCTGCAAAGGGGCCAGGACGACTGATCCGGGTACATGAAAGAATGAATGGGGCCATGCATCGTGAGATTTTGAGTGCAAACCTCCTTCCATCAGCAAGGGCATTGAAGATGAAACGTGGCTGGGTCTTTCAACATGACAATGATCCAAAGCACACCGCCAGGGTAACGAAGGAGTGGCTTCGTAAGAAGCATTTCAAGGTCCTGGAGTGGCCTAGCCAGTCTCCAGATCTCAACCCTATAGAAAACCTTTGGAGGGAGTTGAAAGTCCGTGTTGCTAAGCGAAAAGCCAAAAACATCACTGCTCTAGAGGAGATCTGCCCCAACATACCAACAGCAGTGTGTGGCAACCTTGTGAAGACTTACAGAAAACGTTTGACCTGTCATTGCCAACAAAGGATATATTACAAAGTATGGAGATGAAATTTTGTTTCTGACCAAATACTTATTTTCCACCATAATATGCAAATAAAATGTTAAAAAAACAGACAATGTGATTTTCTGGATTTTTTTTTTCTCAGTTTGTCTCCCATAGTTGAGGTCTACCTATGATGTAAATTACAGACGCCTCTCATCTTTTTAAGTGGTGGAACTTGCACTATTGCTGACTGACTAAATACTTTTTTGCCCCACTGTATGTGTGTATGTGTCTCACTGAATATATTTGTATGTATATAATTTTCATACAGCGCTAGATGGCAGAAAAGCCGGTAATTCGATTGCTGGCTTTTCCTATCTCCTTCTCAAGCCCAACATATGAGACATGGTTTACATAAAATAAGGGATATGAGATGGTTTACTGTATTACATAAAAAGTGTCTTGGTGTAAAATTTGGGGGCTCTAGCTATTAAATTAAAGGGTTAAATCGCATGGGAAAATATTCTGAAAAGTTCCCAGGCTCGAGTTCATGAGGACATCCAGCAGAGGGCGCATCACTGCGACTCAAGGTAACTACAGGTCATTCCCCTGCATTCCATTAATTCCCCTGGTTTTTACAGCCACAAGCACAGCTCCATTAGCAGAGCTCCTGGGTGTAAAATGATGATATATATCCGTATATATCTATATCCCTATACTATGTGTATACATTTATTTTAGCTACTCTATTCTAACCTGTCAGTGTGATTTTACTGTACACGGCACTGAATTGACGGCTTTTCTATAGAACACCGCTGCGTATTTCTCGCAAGTCACACTGTTGGTCCGTGTGTAATCCGTCTTTTTCCCGACCTCCCCCCCCCCCCCCCCCCTTCCTCATAGACTTTCATTGGCGGGTTTTTTTTTTTTTTGCTTTTGCGGATCAGTAAAATACGGCAGATAGGAGCTGGGCCATAGAGAATCATTGTACCGTGTGCAATCCGTATTTTCTGCACCTCTCATACGTCCGTAAAACTCGCTAGTGTGATGTCGGCCTTATTCCTCTTGTAATGGCGTCTTTTTAAGTGGCATATGTGAGTAGTGTAGAGTGCATCAGGTTGACATATGAGCTGTGTAAGTAAGAAATAAATGTATTAGTCCATGGATGAGTGGTAGACTCTGAAAGTCTTTCCTATGCAGCGATGGCCGGGGGGACCACCACTGTGCAGGAAGACTACTGTACACAAGATGAGGTGCAAACAACAAAGGGTAGACTTATTGGGAGACAGGGAATGGAAGGGACAAGGAAGGTGCAAATGGGGGTTTTACAATAGCAAAAGATAATGCACATGAGTTATCTTGTCTGTAAAACAGCACAGTGCTTCAACAATTACAAACTCAGAATCTGTCTCACAAGCAACTTTAAACAATAAAACAAATATCGATGCTACTCTATGTATAACCTCCCTGGCCTTTACTACGCAGGCCACATGGCTACCGTTCTCTAACTACTGAAGCCTGCACTAGGCCCTCACTGGTGCACCATATAGGAACAAACTGTTGGGGACACAGGTCCAGTCCCAGGGGGGCCCCGAGAAGTCCAACACGGTGGTGCGCACAGATTCCTGTCAGCTCTGCAAAGCGTGGTCTTCTCCTTGCTTCTGGATCCTAGGGATTAGGGATGCTCCTGGAAACTGTAGGTCCCCTTCTCAGTATCTTCGTGGCTTCACAAACTAGCACAGAACAGCCACCTTTGCTGTAACTGGAAAAGTCTATTTCAAAACGCAGTCCGTCTCAAGCTGTGTAACACTTCTTGCAGCAAAACAGCACACCGTCTCCTGTATCAGCTTCTTCTCACACACGCTGCTTCAGCTCCACCCCTCCACACTGCACTGACTGGTTCATCACAATGATTAGAGCAGGGGGGAAGCAGACCATTCCATCTCACACCAGACAAGGGGATGCAGCCTCTTAAAGTGACAACGTGTTTCGTACTGTCCATAACAGCACCACCCTCCTACACCTACACAGACCAGGTTTGGCAAGGCAGGTGTCACACTGATGGTGCCCTTTCCTATCCCACTTCTGTAACACACTTTCTACCTTTTTACGACTTCTCTCTATCCAGTTTGAGGGACCTAACTGGGGAAATGTTGCCTGGTACAACACGGGCACCTTCAGTTCAGTTCTGGAAGTACTAAGACCTTCTCCTTCCTGATAAAATATTAGAGCCTTGATCACTACTTCCTGGAACTGAAGGAATTTTGCCTGCACATCTTTTTAGCATGAAGCAGTTTTACATTGCCATCTCTATGATGGGTATGGCCAGCTTCTTGTACCACACCCTGGCTTTTCTCATGGAACTGTGCAGCTGGACAACTTGATCAGAGAGATCAACTTCCCCCATGATTTGGTGACCTGTGTAGATGAACAGACAGCGGTGGGGGTGCTGTCATCACCATGTAGGGTGGTCAGGACTAAGGACATCCCTCTTGTACTTGACCAACAGCATGTTGTTGCTACCCAATTAGTGTCCAAGGGAGGTATCTCTGATTTATTACAGAACTTGGAAGAGTGGGATGCTGGTATACACGTTATCTACGTAGAGGTGATAAACTTGGAGCAGCAGTGGGTGCACCAAATCCCACACAATTTTCCCACTCAATCCCTGGACAGGGGGACATTCGGGGGGGTTGTAGTTGGGTGTCCTTCCCTTCATAAACTCTAAACCTGTTGTTCCCTTAGGTACACTTGCACGGTTCGGAGAACTTTAATTCTGTACCTGGCCCTCTAATTAATGTGCCCACATTGTGGATTCGTGTGCAGATTTTTCTGAACTGTTTTTGCAAAATCTGCAAGTAAAACCTAGTGGATTTCCTGCGTTTTTTTTGTGCGGATTTCACTTGCGGTTTTACACCTGTGGATTCCTATTGTGGAGCAGGTGTAAAACGCTGCAGAATCTGCACAAAGAATTGACATGCTGCGGAAAATGCAACGCAGCGTTTCCGCACGGTATTTTCCGCACCATGGGCACTGCGGATTTGGTTTTCCATAGGTTTACATGGTACTTTACTCAGCTTGCACTTAGTTTTGAAATGAGGCCAGGGCTTAGTGGTATAAGGTGTAGTTATCCACAGTGGACACATATTTTATAATATCTGAAATGTGGCTAGAATTTTTCTGAAATTTACTCCAAATATGAAAATTCTGTCTCATAGGCTTAAGTATATTAAAGGGAACTTGGCTGATTCATGTTGCTGGAGAAAATTGACAAGTCCCTCCAATAAGAGACCTATCACTTGGTAAAAGCAGCCTAGGGGTGCGGCCAGATTTGTTTGGTCTCCGGGTATGGTCCTCAGCCAGATCTTATAACTATATTTTCTCTGAAAGCCCTAGCGTTTCAGATGAATATACCTGGCTTGAGGCATGCAGCTAGGCTCTGATTTATGCTGCCCGTGGTTTGGATAGTGTGAATCAGCTGACAGGTTCCCTTTTAAGGGCTGTGTCCCGTAATAAATTAGACGCATCCTGATCTTGCTAGCTAGATACATGAAAAGGAACTTGTCAGATGCCTGTAGTATGGGCAGCACAAGTTGGCATATACCAGATGTGGGCTTCATCATGACATATATATGTTGGACATCCATGTGTCACGGTCTGTTATACATGGACTGGTTGCGAGACCCCTGACTGGAGCTTAAGGCTATGTGCACATGTTGCGGATTTTGTTGCGGATCTGCAGCTGTGTGACCAGCAGCTTTCCATGCATTTACAGTACAATGTAAACCTATGGAAAACGCAATCCGCAGTTCCCATGCTGCGGAAAAAAATGCACGGAAACGCTGCGGGGTACATTTCACAGCATGTCAATTCTTTGTGCGGATTCCGCTGCGGTTTACACCTGCTCCATAATAGGAATCCGCACATATTCCGCTTAAAAACTGCAGTAAATCCGCAGGTAAAACGCAGTGCCTTTTACCTGCGGATTTCCAAAATCCGCTGCGGAAAAATCCACAGAGCTACATTCTACATGTGCACATACCCTAACAGTGTTGGGCATATATTAGACTGCCAAGGTCAGGTCTGGAAAGCTATGGCCAGTCCATGCCCACCTTCCAATATTTAGACAATGACATGCGGATTTGTGAATGTGGCCTTACTCTGAAACATTGTGTCCAGAGCCAGGAAATGATAGGCTAGTTGTATGTATGGGTCACCTTGCTCAGGCAGATTCACAGATCTCTCCTTACACCTGTAAGGGGGTGAAGAGGAAGATGAGCCCAAAGGAGGTTGCTTTCCCTGCTCCTTACCTGGAACCACTTCTGACAGCTGGGTTGTTGGGGGGAGGACTTTCTGCCCTGGACAGAGGAGACCATGTGACTGCTGGGGGTGGAGAGGAATAGAGGAGTGTGGTCAGAAAAGAGCGGGAGAGCAGAGCGCGCGAGACAGAGGGGACAGCACGCCAGAGAGAAAGCAGGCTGCAGCGCCGCGCTACCCACAAGAGTGCTCCCTGTGAGGGCACTGAGGCTGAGATACCCACCATAGTGAAGGCCGTATGTGAGGGTGTGGACTTGGAAGCCTCCGTAATTGGAGAAGACTTTTCCCCTGACAGTGCAGAGACAGTGACCCGAGCACGCAGCCCCGGTGACCGCAGTGACAAGCCAAGACCCCTGAGTGTGACAAGTAAGCTGTCCTTTGTGTGTGTAGCCTTGGTACTGCAGAGTGACTGCCAGCTTAACATACAGAGACTCCTGCAGCAGTGTGACTGTCCTACTTTTCTTCCAGTTTCACTCTGAAAAAAGGCTGCAAAAGATTTAACCCCGGAGCCTCCAGTTCCCAGGAGACAGAGCAGAGACAGTGGCCCGTGCAGAGACAGTGGTGTTGTAAATTCTGTGGCAGAGCTCCCTCCTGTGGTCACAAGTGGTACTTCGGCTGATTCTCTCTGTGAGCTTCCTTTGGTGGAGGAAAGTGGTACTGCGGCTTCTGAGTTTCCTTCCTCAGGTGATGTGGTGAAGTTGTTAGGTGCTGCTCTATTTAACTCCACCTAGTGTTTTGATCCTGGCCTCCAGTCAATGTTCTAGTATTGGACCGGTTTCCTCCTGGATCGTTCCTGTGGCCTGCTGCTCTGCATAGCTAAGTTCTGCTTTGCTATTTTGTTTGCTGTTTTTTTCTGTCCAGCTTGTCTATTTGTTTTTCCCTGTTTGCTGGAAGCTCTGAGACGCAGAGGGTGTACCTCCGTGCCGTTAGTTCGGTACGGAGGGTCTTTTTGCCCCCTTTGCGTGGTTTTTGTAGGGTTTTGTGTTGACCGCAAAGTTACCTTTCCTATCCTCGCTCTGTTCAGATAGTCGGGCCTCACTTTGCTAAATCTATTTCATCTCTACGTTTGTCTTTTCATCTTAACTCGGTCATTATATGTGGGGGCTGCCTTTTCCTTTGGGGTATTTCTCTGAGGCAAGGTAGGCTTATTTTCTATCTTCAGGCTAGCTAGTTTCTCAGGCTGTGCCGAGTTGCATAGGGAGCGTTAGGCGCAATCCACGGCTGCCTCTAGTGTGGTTGGAGAGGATTAGGGATTGCGGTCAGCAGAGTTCCCACGTCTCAGAGCTCGTTCTATGTTTTTGGGTTATTGTCAGGTCACTGTATGTGCTGTGACCTCTATGTCCATTGTGGTACTGAATTACCTTATCATAACACAGTGGCCACGATATTAGTGCAGAGCCCTTGATTCCTGTTGAGAGACTTAATAATAGACTGAGCATCGTTCTCCCGGGATAGGCTGTATTGTTGAGGCAAAATACTCAGAGCACAGAGGACCCCGTTTGCCTAGCATCCCCTCTGCCCACCACAGTAACCCCTTAAACCCCAGGTTTCAGGTTCTTAGAGACTACAAGCCCACAAATAACAGAGGGATGACAAGTGCCGCTGTTTCTCGGTGCCTACGTTGGAGAAGACGACCCTACAAGCAAGCCTCATCAGACTGATAAGTGTTTTCTCAAGAAATTCCGTTTACTACTGTTATACTGTTTGACTGTCTGGGAACTTATAACCGTGCAAATATATGGGAAGCAGTATATCATCAGTTTATTTCCTACTGTTTTCTCCCAGTGAGGAGAATCTTACTCCTGTTAATAAATCCCCCTCAACAGTTGGTCTGTCTGTTCTGTGGTGACATACTCTACCCTGCACCCTATTACACACCTACAAATGGCGAGATTGATAGATCCAGGTAAGAGAAGCTGGTGGGGACCTCACATCCATAGCTAGCTAATTCAGCACCTCGTACCCGGTTCTATTTTCTATAGTTTTTTTTCACTGCAATGTTTCAGAAAAAAATAAATATCCAAGTTAATGCTGAATTCCATCTTTTATTCCGCTGTTTTAAACTATAAATGGCATGAATCAACTGACAAGTTCCCTTTTAAGGCTACATTCAGTATTGGAGATTTTGATGCGCACATTAACTAAAATTAGGTTACTTGTATTTTTGAATGCATGTTTTTTTTTTTTGTGCTTTTAACTCATTTGACGCTACGGTTTTTGTTGCTATGTTATGTTTTAAATAAAGTTGTTTTTTTTATACTTCCTGTTATTTGACTTTGATATAGTCATGTGTGAATTACACAAGTTTACGTTTTTGATGTCTATCTGCTTTTTGTTTATCAGCAGATTTTCTGTATCTGATGTACAGTAGATCTTTTGGAAAAATCTGCACATAAAACCTCGGCATACTAGCAAGAGAAATTGACATGTTGCAGACTTGAAACCTGCACAGGTCAGTTTGCGCTGAGTACAAAAAAAAAAGTGCAGTGAGCATGAAATTTCTATAGATCCCATCCATTTTGCTGGAACTGTAAGATGCTGTGTTTTTGATGCAGCAAACATGCATAGAGTCAAAAACTCATTGTGGGCCCACAGCCTAAGACTTAATATTCCAACTTCAATCAATTGCACATCAGAAGTGAGCTTTGCTGACGGTATTAGAATCCCAAAAACAGATCTATTAAGTCACCTTTTTTTTTTTTTTTTTCTTTTTTTTTCTCCCCCCATTCTTAAGGATCCTGTTTATGCTTCCTGGAGTTGGAAGTATATTTCACATATTACTGGACTTAAGAGCTTTCAAGTTAACATTTATTTGAAACTGATCCAGGAAGCGTAGACTTCAATGTTATAAAATGGATCCAGTTTAAATCAGTTTTTTTAGGTGGACAAAGGTGTCTCTGAACAACATTTGTCACCTGATTGCTGCTGGATTCATTCGAACGGAAAATTACTGGACGTGTGAACATAGTCGCTGTTAGACCCCTGTGGTACTGCACAGGTTGCTTCAATAATTTGTCCACCACTGGTTCTGAACATTTGTTTTTGCCTAAGAGTTTGTCTGTGAAATTATTGTATATTTAAACATGTTTGACGTCAATGACAAATTGATTTGTTATTTACAGGGAGAAGAAAACCTGAATTCCAGTGAAAAAATGAACATTCAGACTGAATATTATGTACGTAACTGTTGCGGTATATTCTGCCCTATCTGTCATCTCATTGTTGCACAATTTTTGTGTTATCACTTATACGTTTTGCGGGTGGGTGGCAACTTAGTCACTGCACAAGGAATTTAAGGCCCTGAGTCACTGCCGTTCCTCCACTCTTCTGAAGTAATTTCCTCCTTCTTTGGCAGCTTTAGTATTTGCATCTTATTCTCTATATGTTTGGCACCACTTATTTATTTTATTTTTTTTTTTAATTTCCCTCAACAACTTTTATCCAGATGTTTTAGACGTATTCATCAAATGCAACTTTTACCAAATGTCATACTTTTTTGGTACATCCCGCTCTGTGCCCTGCCTCAAGGTTTCTGTAAGGCTAGGTTCACACTAAACGTTTTTGCTGCATTTTTTTTTTCTGCAGCAAAACCTGCACCCTTGGCAGAAGAGAAGCGTCAAAAATGCATGCTTTGATGTGTTTTTCAGGATTACAATGTTCAGCTTTGCTTCCACCACATAAGCCTGAACACAGGTCACCAATACAAGGCCTATGTTCATGAAAAAAATACACATACGAGTGTGACAGCTGAGGGAGGTGAATTGGTCTGGAATAATTTTACCTAAGACACTGGCAATTCATTGAGTTTGTAGGACATGGTCTGACTTTCACACTTTGCTCAGCCATTGAGTTGCTCACACATTGTGCTATCTCACACCTTGGTCGGCAACAGGCATTGCTCAATTTCACACCTTTGTTGGCCAATGTTTACTTTTTACGCATCAATAATTTTATGAAGCTGTACTAATCCCAACTGCCATCTCGGGTGATCAAGACAAGATGGTAAATCTGAAAAAAATTACAAAAATAAATGAGTTTCATACAGTGCTGACTTGCTTTTTTTTCATTTTAGCAGCATTTTTTTATCACCCGTTTCTTTCAATTATGGAAAAATGCTGAAAAGTGACAAGTCCCCAAAAAATGCAAAGCACAAAATACTGATGACAAACGTGTGTGCATGAGATTTCTGAAATCTCCTAGGCTTTGCTGGAACTGTAAAATGCAGCTAAAAGTTATTTCATTTTTCCTATGATCAAAAAAGGTAACATTAGTGATGATGAATGACTTGTTGCTACAACCATTTTTTTTTATTTTTTTTTATTTGTAGCTGGAAAATCTAATCGTCGATGCTTCTAAGGGCAAAGGGTTTCAGGAAATTAGTGCATTATTTGAGCATAAGGTAAACTGGTCATCACAGAGATACAGCAAGGTTCTCTTAAACCAACTGGACAGGTTAATAAATAAGGTGGGTACCTGGCGGTGCAGTTATTCCATACCTCAACTCTTTCGGATGCTACACACCTCTTTTATTTTGTAGGAGTTGGATCGAAATGAATTTCAAAATGTATCTCTAGTGATGAAATGCATACAGCATTTCTGCAAGAGTGAATGCCATGATGGTTCATCCTTGATTAAACAAGGCCTGGTTTCTAAGATAAGTGCTACTTTAACATTTCTATCGCTATGCTTTCTAACATTTATAATATTATTATTATTATTATTATTATTATTATTATTATTTATTATTATAGCGCCATTTATTCCATGGCGCTTTACATGTGAGGAGGGGTATACATAATAAAACAAGTACAATAATCTTGAAAAATACAAGTCACAACTGGTACAGGAGGAGAGAGGACCCTGCCCGCGAGGGCTCACAATCTACAAGGAATGGGTGAGGATACAGTAGGTGAGGGTAGAGCTGGCCGTGCAGCGGTTTGGTCAATCGGTGGTTACTGCAGGTTGTAGGCTTGTCGGAAGAGGTGGGTCTTCAGGTTCTTTTTGAAGGTTTCGGTGGTAGGCGAGAGTCTGATATGTTGTGGTAGAGCATTCCAGAGTAGGGGGGATGCACGAGAGAAATCTTGTATGCGATTGTGGGAAGAGGAGATAATAGGGGAGTAGAGAAGGAGATCTTGTGAGGATCGGAGGTTGCGTGCAGGAAAGTACCGGGAGACGAGGTCACAGATGTATGGAGGAGACAGGTTGTGGATGGCTTTATATGTCATGGTTAGGCTTTTGTACTGGAGTCTCTGGGTGATGGGGAGCCAGTGCAGGGATTGACAGAGGGGAGAGGCCGGGGAATAGCGGGGGGACAGGTGGATTAGTCGGGCAGCAGCGTTTAGAATAGATTGGAGGGGTGCAAGAGTGTTAGAGGGGAGGCCACAGAGCAGGAGGTTACAGTAGTCAAGGCGGGAGATGATGAGGGCATGGACTAGGGTTTTTGCAGATTCTTGGTTTAGGAATGTGCGGATCCGTGAAATATTTTTGAGTTGGAGGCGGCAGGAAGTGGATTCCATTATTCCATTATTGTTCACATAAGTATTGACATGCATTTTAACGGTGTTTACTATACATCCTTTTTGCAGCTCTGTGGGGTCTAATATGTTGTAACCAGTAAGCTGGATCAGCTAAACACTAGTGGCGCCTGTAAAATTATTGCCTACATTTTGCTGCTTCCTCAAAAATTGGGGTGTAGCTTTGTGGTTTATAATGCACTGAAATTTTGGTGCCAAATATCTATCTAGAAGCAAACCAATGATATAAAGTTTAAGTATCTCAAGATACAGCAAACTTACCAGAAGGCGCAAACTGTAATTTGTTTTATTTATTTTTTTTATATATACCCAATGCTACACAACAAACAAACAACAAAACTGTCTACACAAATCACAGATCCTTTTTTCTTTTTCCATTACATGGTCTTATGGTTAGAAAGAACCCTGGAATTCTTGAAGATTTGTAAGGACGTCAGATCCACAATTTCAGAACTTATAGAAAATTTCTATGACACAGCACTGGTATGTTTTTACAATATTGTTGAAAAAAATCATGTGTATTAAAAACTGTCTGGAGTAAAAATACATCCTTTGTAGGATTTGCAGTAAATCTCTTAAGTGCCCATGTGCCCTTCTCATTTTTATCTAACAAACATGGCACTTCATTTGTGGAACTCTATTATAGCACTCTGTTTCTATATAACACCAGCTTGAAAAATGATTTTAACATCCGAAATGTTGGCCTACTGAATTGCATATCCAGTAAATGCACTCAATACTTGGTCGGGGCTCCTTTTGCATCATTTACAGCATCAATGCGGCGTGGCATGGAGGCGATCAGTCTGTGGCACTGCTGAGGTGTTATGGAAGCCCAGGTTGCTTTGATAGCAGCCTTCAGCTCGTCTGCATTGTTGGATCTGGTGTCTCTCATCTTCCTCTTGACAATACACCATAGATTCTCTATGGGGTTAAGGTCAGGCGAGTTTGCTGGCCAATCGAGCACAGTGATACTGTTGTTTTTCAACCAGGTATTGGTACTTTTGGCAGTATGGACAGATGCCAAGTCCTGCTTGAAAATTAAATTTCCATCTCCAAAAAGCTTGTCGACAGAGGGAAACATGAAGTAATCTAAAATTTCCTGGCTGTGCTGATTTTGGTCTTGACAAAACACAGTGGACCTACACCCATTAAAATTTGAAGCATGCACTACATTGGTCCAAGTCTCAGATGAGTTTCCTACACACCTAATAGAACTTAAAAAAAAAAATTAAAAAAATTGGAACTCGCATGGCAGAAAAGGTATCCACTTCAGATGACAAAGTTGTACATTTTTCACAGATGAAACAGACTCATTTTACATAATTCGTCTGATTACATGGTTACAGGACTTTTAACGCATCAGTTTTTCTGGTACGTTTGCTATCTATTTTTCATATGTACCCCTTTTTATGGAAAATTGGCTGCATAAAGTGAAAAGCAGACATTTCCTACGTTAAGCCTTATTACAAGTCAAACTCAACTGTGTTGCCCATATTTCACCTTTTTAATGGGTTGGAGAATCCAATCCATTAAAATATTAACATCAGTCCCCAGCCGTTGGCTTTCCCTCTGCTGATTATGTAAATTACGGGGGACCCTGACAGTTTTTTTTTTTTTTTACTTTTCTAATTGTCAACAATAACAGTAAGGTCACATGAGTTCATAGCAGCTGTTTCTCTTGCTGTGCTGAACTGATGAACTGTCACAAGTCCGGCTCTTCGGCATTCAGCATTCTGGTACTAGAGCTACTGTGACATTTTAAAGTTACTGAAGTCTCCAGCTTCTTGAACACCTCAAGGCTGTAAACTAAGATGACCTTGATTTGTGTATTTTACTGTACTATTAAATTAATAAAAAGCTGTAAAAAAATGGAGTGAGGGCCTCCGTAATTTTCGTAAATGGCTGAGGGAAAGTCGATGGCTGAGGGGCTGATGCTATTTTGGGAAAGTGCATATTCATATAAGTTCCCAGGCTATAAATGTCAGCCCACAGCTGTAAATGTAAATGGGGGACTCATATAAAGAAAAACGTAAGGTCCCTCTATATCTAATAACCAGCAAAGACTAGGCAGACAGCTATGGGCTTATATTAATAGAGTAGGAAGGGGCCATGGATATTGGCCCTCCAATACTAGAAGCATCTGACCCACAAATGGCGCATAAGATGTGCCAAATGTTGCACTTAACCTTGCTCTTCCCACTTGCCCGAGTGTGGTGAAAAATGGGGTGGTTGTTGTTTTTTCATGTCACCTTTGTATTTTCAGTGACATTAACGCCAGAGGTTAGCAATGTAGAGGCATCTATAAAAGACAGCCCATTACTAACACCATAGTCATATTGTAGTAAAAAAAGCACCTCACCAGAATAAAATCCATTAATTGAATGACAGACTCATTCAATGATTCTAAATTAAACCCTACTCTTGTCATCACCCATTCCACTGAAGCCATGTAATGAAACAAAAATAAAACACAACCGTATCGATGTCTGTTGTTCTGTCCCACGCCAAAATCCTTGTCTGGGGATAAACAGTTTTCAACCAGGACGGTGCCAAGATGTGACCGTGCAGGCTGAGAAACACTGAGGAATGAGCTGCTGCGTACGCAGTCAGTGACTAGCAGTGATGTCATAGATGTTTCCCCCTGTCACTGAGGCTGGCCCCTGAACTGCTTGCACAGTATGAAAAAGTCTCACTGTGCAGGAGTCTGTGTCAGTCTTTCAATTAAAGAACTTTTATTCTGGTGGCTTGTTGACTATGATGGCGTCTTACAGGCGCCTCTCCATTACTAACCTATGGGCTTGATGTCGCCTGACAATAAGAGGTTACATCAACCCCCCCAACTATTACCCCACTTGCCACCGCACCAGGGCTAGTGTTATGAGCCGGGCAAAGCACCAGAAAGCATCTGGGGCAATATCCATGGCCTTTTCCCAGCCTGAGAATACCAGTCCCCAGCTGTTTGCTTTTAGCTTGGCAAGTTGTCAAAAATAAGGGGAACCCCACAGTTTTTTTTTCTAACTTTTTTTTAAATTCAAATAAATAAAATGGCGTGGGACCCCTCTATTCCTGATATCCTGCCTTAGCAATGATGACAGTGAGGGTTGTGGCCTGCAGCAGCCAGTTTTGCTTGGCTGTTTATCGAAAACACAGGGGAATCCAGGTTGTTTTTTTGTTTTCCCATTTATATATATAGCACCAGCTAACGAATACTCCCATCAGCAGCGCCTGCTCTAGCGGTTATCAGCGGTAGCAGGTGTACACTGATGGGAGCAGTAGTCGCATAGGCAGACACCTGTGACCGGAGGTAAACTTTTTACCTCTGTTCACAGCTGTAATCTCAACGCTGTATGCTCACAGATCGACAATTACAAGCACAGGGTTCTGTGGCATAGCCAGAGCTGCCATACCAACCCATCAGTGCCCCACGGTCATGTGACGGGGCACCGATGGTCATGGTTTGTGATGCACTAACGGCATGTGCTTGGCAAGTGCTGCTGTCGGATGTCGACAGTGGCATTTAACATGTTAACAGCTATGGGAGATTGTGACTCCACTCGTGGCTGTTGGAGGCACATGCAGCTGATCAAATCAGCTGTTGTGTGCCTGAAAAGGTGCTGGAAAGACGGTGTGGCTTTTGAGCAGTTATGCTCATTGAACAAGTCGGGGAACATTTAAATGGGTGTCCCATGACCAGGGGTTCCTTCTCTGTTCTTAACAATAGGGGCACCCTAGCTCACCCTGTTCCTTGTATTACTTCTGATGGTGATGATGCCAGGGCTACATACCTTGCCTTAGCTCCTGAATCTGCCCTCAGTCTGTACCTTTCCCCCACCCAGAGAAGAGAGGAGTAGTAGGGTACCATAATACACCAACCAGACTAACAAGGTGATACGAACAGGTATAAAGGAAAATTTACAATCGTACAAATACACACATAAACAGAGGTAAACACTGGGGAGTGGAGGATGGTATTAATTACCTTTCTTCTCCTACTTTGGTTTATCACACACTCCAAAACCTAGCAACAGTTAGAGAAATCCACCAACCACCTTCTCCAATAATGACTACCAACAACCTCCAGCCATGCAGCAAAAAAACTATCTTTGACAATGAATGTTAGCCAGGGCCCAGATTATATATCAAATGGCAGTGGCTAACAGTGCACAGCTGAGAACCTTAATGCAGTAAAGCTTCCTGGAGCTCTCAACTGAGCAGATTAACCCTTACATTACTAAAAAAACTTGCAGCATTTAATATGAAGGTGAAGTGCTCCTAATAAGTGCAGCAGTAGGAGAAATCAGATGCTGTGCTCTTTTGGATCCTCTGTCACGGTAAATCCGTGACTGACTTTGATTTAGGCTTCTCTTTAGTTCACTTTGCATTTGTCGACTGTTTAAAAATAGATATAGATAGATAGATATTATTATTTTATTTTTTTAGCAACTTCTTTAGTTTGCAGGATTTTTCCTACACTTGCATAAAACCTTTGCACTACTTGTGTGTGTGCAATGTTTGTCTATTTCATATTTTGCTTGTGTATTTTTGTGTACTACATATATAGTGGCATATGTAAAAGTTTGCCACCCCTGGTCAAAATTACAGTTATTGTGAACAGTTAAGCAAATTGAAGCTAAAATGATCTCTAAAAGGGCTAAAGTTGAAGATGTCACGTTTCCTTTGTATTTTAGGCATACAAAAAGTGTTTTTGTAATTTTTAAAATGTAGAAGAGGAGAAAAAAAGGGAAAATAAGCTGATGCTAAAGTTTGGGCATCCTGGAAGATAAATGTGCTCAGATAACTTTGACCAAGGTTTCAGACTTTAATTAGCCTGTTAGGGATATGGTTGCTCACAATCAT
Source organism: Ranitomeya imitator (assembly GCF_032444005.1). NCBI lineage: Eukaryota > Metazoa > Chordata > Amphibia > Anura > Dendrobatidae > Ranitomeya > Ranitomeya imitator. Next base: position 293,140,365 of record NC_091287.1, on the reverse strand, counting down.
CATTAGGAAGGGCCAGGTGATGCAAATGTTCCAGCTTTAGAAAAACCCAGCCTCCTCTAACCTTGTGCTAAAAAAATGAGCAATGGGTTCTTCTAAGCAGCTGCCTAACACTTTGAAAAAGGAGGCCCCAAAATCAGGAGGCTATAAGACGTTTCCCTTTCCACTGTTCAAAATGTAATTTAAGAAATGGCAACAGGAACAGTGGAGGTCAAGATAAGGTCTGGAAGAACCAGCAAAATTTCAGTGAGAGCTGCTATTAGGATTGCTAGAGAGGCAAATTGGAACCCCCGCTTGACTGCAAAAGACCTTAAAGATCTATCAGATACTGGAGTTGTGGTATGTTGTTCTACTGTTTAGAGGCACCTGCACAAATATGGCCTTCATGGAAGAGTCGTCAGAAGGAAACCATTCCTACATCCTCACCATAAAATTCAGCGTCAGAAGTGTGCAAAAGAACATCTATACAAGCCTGATGCATTTTGGAAACAAGTCCTGTGGACCGATGAGGTTAAAATAGAGCTCTTTGCCCACAACGATCAAAGGTATGTGTGGAGGGAAAAAAGCACAGAATTTCAGGAAAAGAACCTCTCGCCAACCATTAAGCATGCGGGTGGATCAATCGTGGGATGCTTTTGTGTTGCAGCCAATGGCACAGGCGAAACATTTTACGGGTAGAGGGAAGAATGTATTCAATGAAACTTCAACAAATTCTTGCTTCAAACGAAACACAATCTGTAAAAAAAAAAGCTGGAGGCTGAAGTTGAAAAGAGGATGGCTTCTACAAGTGAATAATTATCCTAAAGCACGTCAAAATCCACAATGGACTACCTCAAAATGCGCAAGGTGAAGGTTTTGCAATTTACCTCAGACCCCTGATTTGAACATCATTAAAAATCTGTGTTTAGCCATCAAAATAGCATCAAAAGACAACTCGGGAATCTCACAGAACTGAAAGAATTTTCAAAGGAAGAATGGATGAATATCCCTCAAGTAAGAATTGAGACACTTAGCTGGCAACAAGTGTTTCCAAGCTGTAATACTCACAAAAGGGGTTCAACTAGGTACTAACCATGCACTCTGCCAAACTTTTGCATCTGCCCATTTTCCTTTGTAATTTTTAAAATGCCCAAACTTTTACATGTCACTGTATGCTTTTGGAGCGCCCCATAGGACCGTGGGATACTCAGTACCAGGTCCAACATGGGAGTTCTTAAAGGGGAAGGTCACGGCAGCAGTGACCCGGTCCATGGACCTGGATGTCCATGTAAAAAAGATGAATTAAAGGTGGAAAGTTTATAATGGATTTGGGAAATTGTTTGTGACACCACCCGTGGTGTTCAGCAATGAGATGGTGGCCAATGCTGCAGTCAGATCCTCTGGGGTGATGATGGCGCAGCAAAGATGGTGCCGCTCCACGAGTAGATCTAACCCCAGGGCAGTTGTAGGATTAAGCGTTAAGATGGTGGTTGTGGTTAGGCCGGGCAGGTAACGCAGCAATGACTCAATGGACACAGCGAGGTGCAATTTTCACTTTTACATACAATTCTCCAGTCCACAAACGCCAGCCGGCGGCTGTGCTCTCCAGGTCAGTGGTCCAGCAAACTCCCAGGTAAATTGGCGTGCACCTTTCCAGGACTCCTTCCTTATGCCTTTTTCTGGCTGTCTCACTACATTGGCTTCCACTTCTCCTGACCAGCATCTCACCCACAGTGTCATAAGCCAGCAGCCACGAACCTGGTCAGGCGATGTTCTGTGGATTCTATCCGGCTGCCTTTTTGGTGAGTTATGGGTGGATGTGGCTGTGACTCCTACAGATGTTACAGCCTCCAGTTTCTTAGTTGATTCTTGAAGATTTCCACTAAATTGGGGCTGGTCCCCTGACTGCCACCTGGTCCCTCCGACTGATGCGAGTCAGTCTGGAAGCAGGCCCCATGGGTGGCTTCTACACTTCCCATGCCCTGGGACCCCTTCTGTCCTCCCGGGAGCTTCTTTCTGTCTCTCCCTCACACTTCTCTCTTCAGGCTGTCAGGAGCTGCAGACCCTCACATCTGCTCAGCTCCACGTCTCCTCACAGACCCCTCTCTGCACTGTCCTTCCCGCATTCTGAGCTCCTCACTATTTTTTTTCCTACCTACCCCACCCACTCCCACCACACATTCCTATCCAGCCTGGGATGAGGCCTTCCTCCCTAAGGGTACGCCTAGGTGAACTAGTGTGTGTTTGATGTGAGCATTGGAGTCCTGGGTAGTGCCCCCCTCCTTACCTGAGAGTGGGATACCACACTTCTGGATGAGGTGCAGTACTTCTAAGGCGACTGGACCTCAGAGGCACCACACTTTTGCCATGAAGAAAAGTGTTTTGCCATTAACCTTCATCTCTGGATGTGGTGAGGCACTGCTGCATGTCATGTGCCGCCCAGCAAGTATTGTGCACGTTGTCTATAAATTACAACATGACACGTGCATGATACTTGCTAGTTGTCTAGACAGTTGTCCACCTTTGATGGAACATTAATTCACTTAGCGGTTACCTATGCATAAAGAGAATATTGCTTAAATAAAATGTGGATGTTTTAAAGTATTAAAACCTTGTCAGTCAACCTCCACTCTAGATATGTGCAGACAGGGGCCCGACTGTTCCGACTACATCCACTGAATAGCTGAGACTAGTTCTCCAAAACGTTTGGAACAACCTCCCTTCTGAGTCTCTTCAAAAACTCCGCAAATGTATCTAAAAGAATTGAGTGTTTTGAAGGTAAAGGCGACAGCAAATATTGATTTTTGATTTCTCCTTAGCTCTTTCCATTTGTTAATTTTTTTTTTTTATCAATTCTAGCTTTTGAAAGTTTTTTTTTTTTTTTTTTTAAGTTTGCAGCACTTTTCTACACCGGCCTAAAACATTTGCACCTCTGGATGTGGTGAGGCACTGCTGCATGTCGTCTGCCACCCAGCAAATATTGTGCATGTGGTCTATAAATTACAACAGGACACGTGCATGATATTTGCTAGTTGTCTTGACAGTTGTCCACCTTTGATGAAACATTACTCCATTCAGTAGCTGCCAAGGTGTGGAGAAAAGATTGTTTTTATAAAAATGTGTTTATTTTTGGGAAAAAAAGTGAATGAATAAAACTTCGCACCAAGGCCTACTGTATCTGTTACCCTAGTATTTCCTACAGTAATGTAGAGATGCCTATAAGACATTAATGTATTTCAATAATGATGTATCTATACCTGACCATATGCTAAATCTGCAAACCCTAATTGTCAGTGTTTTTGTTTATATTCTTTGCCGACGTATTAGCTACTATATAATCGCACTATTTTAGAGCGTGGGATTCCGGGGCCACCATTGCGCGTCAAAGGGTATTGTGATGCTGAAGAGAAGGGGCTGGTATGATAAGACATGAGCCAGAGATTTTTCTTTTAGACACGGTACGCCCCTGAGCATGGAAGAAATTATTAATATACAGAAATAAAATACGGTTTCCCAACAACAAGACGGCAAATAGGAGACATACAGGTAGAAGTATTTAACTAGTCCGATCACCTGTATGGCCATATTAATAGGTTGGATAAACACCTGGGTGGGGTGGGCTGCGCTGCTGGAGTGAATCACTTCTTCAGAAAGGATGATGAGGAAAAGGCTTTTTATTCACAACACATTTCAACACTGTAACAGCGTCTTTTTTAAGACATTTGTTTTTTTCACTTGAAGAACGCTGGTGTGGCGTTAAAACGCATTGTCAATAAAAAGCCTTTTCCTCATCATTCTTCCTGAAAAATTGATTCACTCCAGCAGCGCAGCCCACTTACATGTTAATCCAACTGGATCCAATATCTCCTGGAGGATCCATCCACTGGCTATGGGGCAGCAACTATTTATTCAGTCGCCATGACAGCACAACGAGAGAGGGGATCCGCCCTTCAGGGACAGGAAACCTACAGACATAAAAAGGGCGGTACCTCTCTCCCACGTCAGTTGGTTTCCTGTCCCTGACAGCGGAACCTCTTCAGACAGGCCTGTGAAGTAGGTCGAAGGTATGAAGACGTCCCCACTCCTGGCAGGCCGGTGCAGGTAGCGGGGGTCCCCTACCTCGGCCTGATCAGGAGGCAGGAAGCACCACACGGCAGGGGGACTGTTTTGTGTAGGTGGCAGCAGGAGGAAGCAGCCTCTGACACATAGACTAGCTTCTGGGGTGTCCGCAGCGAGGGGTACCTGTGGAGTCTGTGCTTGGCTGCTGGGTTCCCGGGAGCCAGTCTGTGCCGTGCGGGGGTGCGGTGTTGGTCCGGTGAGGTGTTCGCTGCCGTCCTGGTCCGCTTGGCGCCGCTGCCGCGTCCGGAAGGGGTGTGTCCGGATGACGCGGCGAGCGGCGCGGCCGGATGACGCGGCTGGGCATGCGCAGTAGCGTCGTTTCCGGCTAATGGCGGCGCCCAGCTGCGGGGACAGTCGGGGCTTCGGGGAGGGGCAGCGCAGCGGTGGACGAGCGATTACCAGCTGGGATTCCCTGCTGGCCCCCATCCGGGGGCGGTACCTTGGGGGCATTATTTAATGCTGCAAGCTTGGATGGCTGGTGTTCCTTGCCCATTCCATAATGGAGTCGCCAGAAGGAACTAACGGCAGCCAGCAGCAGGAGCAGCAGCAGCAACACCAGCAGTCAGATAAGCCTCGAAGAAGCTCCCAGCGTCGGTCTAGTGGCAGTAGCCGCACTGGTGGAGCTAAGGAGGCTCGGGTTTCTATACCAAAGTCCTCAAGCCGTAAGAATTTGCCGGCTACGAAGGACACCCCACCTACGGTACCACTCATTACTGGACGGGGTAAGTGATCTTCGTGAAAGTTCACTTAGTGATGGTTGTATTCCCCTTGTTTTTTCCCTCTATCCTTACTAGGGGAGGAAAAGTTCATCCAAAGCCAAACATAGGCAGTGTGCCGAATGCGCAGAGCCGCTTCCGGATGGGCATTTGAAAAAGTTGTGCAAAATATGTATCCAACGCCTGCTGGAGGAGGAGGCGCCTGATCTGACCTCTACAATAAGAGAGATGGTTAGACAGGAAATTAAAAGTTCCGTGAGATCCAAGTCTCGGGGAACGGAAGTTAAAAAATCATCCCCTTTATCTGATGTAAATTCGGACTCGGGTGAGCTGAGCTCAGGGTCCCTCCCATCTACTTCCTCCTCTGAGGATCTAGAGTCCAGTCGAGCCTGTTTGTCCCTGGATTGGGTTAACCATCTTTTTAAAGCAGTTAACAGCACAATGGGGATAGAAGATACCCAGTCGGAATGTTCCATTCAAGATGTTATGTTCAAAGGTATTGAGCGGAAGTCCCGAAGAGCCTTTCCAGTGATTGACAAAATCAAATCGCTAATCTCAAAGGAATGGAAGAAACCAGAAAGGAAGGGGTCGCTTCCGCCAGCTTTTAAAAGAAGGTATCCCTTTGAGGAGGAGGCTTCATCCTCATGGGATAAAGTTCCGAAACTGGATGCGGCAGTCGCCAAGGCATGCAAGAAAACATCTCTCCCCTTTGACGACTTGGGGAACTTGAAGGACCCATTAGATAGGAAAGCTGATATCTTCCTTAAAGGGAACCTGTCACCTGAATTTGGCGGGACTGGTTTTGGGTCATATGGGTGGAGTTTTTGGGTGTTTGATTCACCCTTTCCTTACCTGCTGGCTGCATGCTGGCCGCAATATTGGATTGAAGTTCATGCTGTGTCCTCCGTAGTACACGCCTGCGCAAGGCAAGATTGTCTTGCGCAGGCGTGTACTACGGAAAGACACAGCATGAACTTCAACCCAATATTGTGGCCAGCATGCAGCCAGCGGGTAAGGAAAGGGTGAATCAAACACCCAAAAACCCCGCCCATATGACCACAAACCTGTCCCACCAAGTTCAGGTGACCGGTTCCCTTTAAAGGGGCTTGGGAGACTTCGGCGGGGTCCTTGAGGCCAGCTATAGCAGCCACCTTGATGATATGGTTAGGTCACCTCGAAGATCAGCTCAGAGATAAAGTCCCTAGGACGGAAATATTATCCTCTATGTCTATAATCCAGGATGCGGCAGCTTTCCTTTCGGATGCATCAGCAGACTCGGTCAGGTTGGCCGCCAGGTCCTCGGCGTTATTTAACGCAGCCCAGAGAGCGCTATGGATAAAATGCTGGCCAGGGGACTTACAAGCCAGGACGAAATTATGTAGCATTCCCTGTGAAGGAGCTCACTTATTCGGACCGGTCCTAGATGAGCTATTGGAAAAAGCAGGGCATAATAAAAAAACGCTTTCCTTTCCTAGGAAGACCCTTCTACAGACGGGACTATAATAGAGAATGGTCTAACCGCAGAAGGCCATATAGAGACTCTAACAGAGAATCTACCAGATAAGACAGCAGCAGGAGGAGGGGTAAAGGATTTATGTTTAATCCTTCACGAGATGTTAAGAAACCGCATTGACTGGCGGACCAGGTGGGGGGTAGGCTTTTGTCCTTCTACACGGCCTGGGTACGGATTACAAACAATCCATGGATCCTAAGCATTGTGGGGAAAGGTCTAACCTTTGACTTCCACCATACTCCTCGGGACAAGTTTATGTTGACACCTGTTCATTCCTCCTCTACAGAACAGTTGGCGCTGGAGTCTGAGGTCCGGGAACTTCAACGGAAGAAAGTTCTAATTAGAGTCCCTACGGGAGAGGAAGGTAGGGGGTTTTATTCCCCTCTGTTCCTGGTCAAAAAACCCGACCGTTCATATCGCACCATTATCAATTTGAAAGGCCTGAACAATTTTTTGTTGATACCCTCCTTCAAGATGGAGTCGGTTAAGACCGCAATAAAATTACTCTTTAACCATTGTTTTATGGTTGTCTTAGATCTCAAAGACGCCTACTACCATGTTCCAATACATGTAAATCATCAGAGGTTTCTTAGGGTGGCAGTTTCACTAGCCGGCATGATAGAGCATTTTCAGTATCAGGCACTTCCCTTCGGAGTCGCTATTGCACCCCGGGTGTTCACAAAAATCATGGTGGAGGTTATGGCGCACTTGCATGAACAAGACATATTAGTAATCCCATACCTGGATGATTTGCTAATTGTGGGTCACTCAGTCACATTGCAAAGACCAACTACAGAAGGTCATGACAGCTTTACACGAGTTGGGCTGGATAATCAATTTCAAAAAGTCGCGTCTTCAGCCACTAAAAGTACAAGAGTTCCTGGGATATATTATAGACTCTAGTCAGCAGGAATGTCGCCTGCCGGACGCAAAGGTTGCTAAGGTTGAACGATTGGTCACCAGGGCAATTGGTAATCCCTTAGTATCGGTCAGAAGTGCGATGTCTCTCTTAGGTTCTCTTACGTCCTGTATCCCGGCGGTTCTCTGGGCCCAGTTCCACACAAGGGCTCTACAGTGGGATGTTCTACACAATTCCCGTCGTCTAAAAACTCACCTCGATAGTAAATTTACACTTTCTGCAGAGACTACACATTCCTTTGTTTGGTGGACTCATACTTCGAATTTACGCAGGGGGGTCCCTTGGATAAATCATGTATCTAGGGTATTGACTACGGACGCTAGCCCTAAGGGATGGGGGGCTCACTTAGGGGAGGATTGGGTTCAGGGGCTATGGCCTCAGTCCGAACAGGACTCTTCCTCCAATCTAAAAGAGCTGTTGGCTGTAAAACATGCCTTAAATAAATTCCTTGTACCCCTACAGGGTCGACACGTCAGGCTATTATCGGACAATCGGGTAACCGTGGCCTACATTAATCATCAAGGTGGCACACGATCCAGTTCATTGATGGAGGTTGCAAATCATCTCTTTCAGGTGGCCGAAGTACATCTTCTCTCCCTGACGGCGCTTCATATAAAAGGAAGTATCAATACCAAAGCCGACTATCTAAGCCGCAACGAACTCAGACAGGGAGAGTGGTCGCTAAATCCAGCCGTCTTCAAGCAGATCATTCAGTTATGGGGTTGTCCGGAGATAGACCTTTTTGCCAGCAGGGGGAACAAAAAATTACACCAATTCTGCTCCCTAAATCCATAAGACAACCCATACGCTGTGGACGCTCTGCTGGTATCTTGGCGCTTCAGGCTTGCATATGCTTTTCCCCCTCTAAATCTAATTCCTTTAGTTCTGAGGAAGATTCGGGAGGACAGGGCCCAGGTAATCTTGATAGCCCCATTTTGGCCCAAGAGATCTTGGTTTCCTTGGCTGAGGAAGATGTCGGTCTGCCAACCATGGATTCTTCCAGAACTACCAGACCTGCTCTCCCAAGGGCCAATCCTCCATCCTCAAGTAGCCAACTTACACCTTGCGGCATGGAACTTGAGAGGTCCTTATGAAGGGGAAGGGGATTCTCTCAGAATTTAGTAAATACACTCCTTAAAAGTAGGAAACCCTCTACAACAAACATCTATGTTAGAGTGTGGAGAAAATTTCTATCATATTCAGGGGCTCAGATTGACCAAAAACCATGTATAAATCAGATTCTCGAATTTTTACAAAAAGGCCTAGAGATGGGCTTGGCCACAAGTACTCTTAGAGTTCAGGTGTCAGCTCTGGGGGCATTATACAATCTTAACTTAGCCAGTAATCACTGGATATCTAGGTTTTTTTAAAGCAGTCACTAGGTCCAGGCCAATTATTAAACAAAGGTTAGCCCCATTGGACCTAAATCTGGTACTCTCAGCCCTAACGCAAGCCCCATTCGAGCTCATTGATACCATCCCTGTAAAAATCCTTTCAATCAAAACAGCCCTGTTGGTTGCACTCACATCTGCTAGAAGGGTTAGTGATCTGCAGGCACTCTCCAGACATCCACCATACATGCAGGTTAGGGAGGATAGGGTAATATTGAAACCCGATCCCCTATATCTTCCTAAAATTGCGTCAAAATTCCACAGGGTACAGGAGGTAGTTCTACCCTCATTTTGCTCTAATCCTGCTAATAATAAGGAATGTAGATTTCATTCCTTAGATGTAAGAAGATGCCTCCTTAAATATATTGCAGTGTCAGATGCCTGGAAAAAAGAAAACTCCCTGTTTGTAGCCTATGAAGGAGTGAGGAAGGGTCTTAGAGTATCTAAAAACACTCTAGCCAGGTGGATTAGGGAGGCAATCTCTCTCGCTTATACAGCAGGTGGCAACGAAGTTGCAGATGGTATAAAGGCACACTCCACGCGGGCCATAGCATCTTCCTGGGCGGAGAGGTCAGAAGTATCGATCGAAGACATATGTAAGGCGGCCACATGGTCTTCTCCTTCTACCTTTCTTAGACACTACAGATTAGATCTGGGTAGTTCCTCGGACCTTACGTTTGGGAGAAGGGTGCTGGAGGCTATTATCCCCCCCTAAATCTTCCGTCTCTGAAAGTCTCTCGTTGTGCTGTCATGGCGACTGAATAAATACGTACGCTACTCACCTGGTAGCAGTGTTTTTTCAGGAGCCATGACAGCACCCTTAGATTCCCTACCCTATATTTTTGGATAATTCAACACTGTTGGTTTTTCGTAAAATTCCATGTTCACTTACATAATAAAATGTATTTATCTATATGCTGCATCTGTGTTACTAACCAAGGTGGTCCTCTCATGCTCTGGAAACAACTGACGTGGGAGAGAGGTACCGCCCTTTTTATGTCTGTAGGTTTCCTGTCCCTAAAGGGCGGATCCCCTCTCTCGCTGTGCTGTCATGGCTCCTGAAAAAACACTGCTACCAGGTGAGTAGCGTACGTATTTTTATTCAAGCCTACATAGCTATTGTGCCTGTCACAACACCACCAGGTGAGCATAACTAGCAGTCTTACTGTCCCTCCATAGGGTATCTCCCCATTGTGCGCTCTTTCCCACTTCTAGATTTACACATTAATAGGTTATATACATCCCTGGGGGTGACAGATTCCCTGTAAATACATTTGAGGTATAGCCTATATAAACTGATTAGTATAGCTGTTAGTTCATCTATCTGGTAAATAAATACAGTTCCTAACAGACTAAGAGGAAACTGGTTTTGTTTTTATCTTTTCCTTATTAGGTGATCTGTAAGTGTAAAAGTGACGATGGTGAGTACTATTTCTAATGTTCTTATATTTTTCTATTTTAAAGGAACCTGTTATGTTTTAAAATAGTATCTGATCTGCTGGCAATTGATCGTCGAATTGATATTAAACATTTTTGTGGGAAAAAATTAAAGCTTTTATTTAATTAATTGAACTCCCTGGTGTTTGTATGCGTACAAGTCCAGTAGGTGGGTGGTCTTATTCAGGCATTGTCAGTTTTCCCTGTATAACTCTGCATATGGAGATGACTGTCAATCACTGAGTAGGACCTCCTACTGGACATGCATGCATACACACACCTGGGATTTCAATGAACAAAATACAAGTCATAGTCTTCTAACAAACCTATATTTCATATATCATTCAGCTCACCTTCTCCTTCTCTAATATTATAATTATTATTATTATTATTAATTTTTATTTATATAGCGCCAACATATTCCGCAGCACTTTACAATTAAGCGGGGTCATGTACAGACAATAAACTATGTTGTACACAGATTGAACTGCTGTGCAACGTTACAGTATCCCTTTTAGCTAAATAGGTTCGCTTAGTAAAATGATGCAAGATGGAAAGATACAGATGAATCAAAGCTACACTACATGGACTGCAGTAATGCTCTACTAATCTTTCTTTCACTTCACTCTTTCCAATCTATCGTGAATGCAGTAGCCAGATTCCTATTTGTCCAGCCACTACATAGATGCCTCCACCTTGTGCTAGTCATTGCACTGGTTGCCCATCCACAAAGCTCTCTGTAATTCTACACCACCCTACATCTTTGTCTACCACCCTACACATTCTCTTAGTTCTAATTATCTAAAACTAACCTCTGCCATATCCAGAACCTCCCATTTCCATCTCAGACTTATAATCATAATGTTCCAATTTTTTAGCCTGCATTACCCCAGACAATTAGGTTAAATCCAAGTATCCACAGTTTTAAACGCTCCTCATCGAACTTCCTGCTGTTCTCCTTCTATATATCTTTCTTATGATATTTTATATAATCTGTTCCTACACCCTCCATATACTCAATAGCCCTTTGCATTTGCACATGGACAGATACTGACAAGCCGATTCCTGCTGCCTTAAATGAATACTTAATTATAAAGATGTTTGGACCATGCAATACAAGCAAATTTCACCTTTATCACTCATAGATTGTAAGCTCTTATTAGCATGGAGCTCACCCCTCTTGTGTTAAGTTTTGAATTATTGCACTGTAATATATCCTCAGAATTGGAAAATGTATTATTCATATAACACAATCCAGGGGTGGACATATCAATAGTGCAGCCTTTGCAGCTGCATAGGGGCTCAAGAGGTAGGGGGCCCATTTACACCTTCAAAACACTAGGAATTGGGCATTATGATGTGCTTTTGGACTGCAAAGGGTCCCCGTATTGTTCTTGGATAGGGGCCCCTTTCTGTTTGTGTCCACCTGTGATACAATCCCTTTAGTTGTTGACTGTTTACAGTACATAACGTGGGTGTGCGTATAACAAATGCAAATTACATAAGGTAGAAAATAAATCTAATAAACAGCAGTATAGGAGTGACAGACTTGCTCAAAGGGAGAGATGGCCCTGCCTCCGAGGGTTAACGAACTATAGGTAAGGAGAAAACAGTAAGTGAAGGTACAGGTTACTAATGACATTGTTGTGGCAGCACAATTTTTGTTGGTTGTAGATTTATTCTGAAGTTGGGTTTTAACAGATAAAACTTACCCCACTTTCTAAACTAGTATTTCCCCCAACTCCAGTCCTTAAGAACCACCAACATATTGTTTTCTGGATTTTCTTGGTATTGGGGAAAGTGGGGAAAGTTAGTTGGTTCTGGGCAGTAGTCTGAGGAGGACAGAGGGTCCACGGAGCTGTGCATGCCCTCAGAGCTGCAGCTCCCAGAAAGACATTTTGAAGGAGAATTGTATTGCAGCAAGCGTGAAGGAAGTCAAGGAGAGGATACCAGAAGAGGACAAGCCCTGAACAGGCTGCCTCCTTCTGAGGCGCAGAACACCAGTAGCCGGCACACCGAGGGATTGAGGACCTTTAACGCCTTATTTCAGAGACCGGCAGGACAGCTAATTGCAGGTTACCTGTCCGCACCTACACCCAGGAGGCACGGTGACACCCAACAGAGCCGGGTTATCTAAGAGACCCTATAAACAGGCTCAAGTCACCAGTAATACGGGTTTTGTCCTATCCTATATGGGGGACAGAGAGTGAAACATCACATCTGTGAGATCCTTATGTGAAGCCTTAGGCAGTAAGGGACTACACCACTACAGCACAAGGGAAGGCTACTGATTTCCACCTGGACAAGGGGACTCTGGAATTGCCTCTAAACTGGCCGGACTCTGCCTACTCTGTGGTCTGGTGCCCTGGACTGTGGATGCTGAAGTCTTCAGTAAAGGTAAAGAGACTGCAACCTTGTCTCCTCGTTCTTCTCTGCGCCTCTCACCATACCACCATCTACACCCCGGGATGCCCTGGGGACATAATTCACCTGTGGGAAGGTATACCATCTAGCTGCCATAACATCACCCCAGCGGACCCCTTAAAGCAGCGTCTGTCACCCTGACCGAATACCATAGGTGGCGGCATGAACATTCCCCTTGAAGACCTTTCCCTTTTTATACGGACGTCCCAGGGCCATGGACCGGGTCAGCCACCATGACATCCCCACTGTGAACTGCAGGACCCGATACCGAGTACCCCACGGCACGTGGGGGGCGATCCACATGCACGCCCGTTCCCCAGACCTGAATCCGGTTGAACACATCTGGGACATTGTCTCGCACCAACCACCAACGTCACGTTGCACCACAGACTGTCCAGGAGTTGGCGGATGCTTTAGTCCAGGTCTGGGCGATCACTCAGGAGACCATCCGCCTCCTCATCGGGAGCATGTACAGGCATTGTAGGGAGGTCATACAGGCACGTGGAGCCGCACACTACTGAACATCATTTCCTTGTCTTGAGGCATTTCCACTGAAGTTGGATCAGCCTGTAACTTTATTTTCCACTTTGATTTTGAGCATCATTCCAACTCCAGACTTCCGTCGGATATTAGTTGTGATTTACATTGATCATTTTTGTTCTCAACACATTTGACTATGTAATGAATAAAGATTGACAACTGGAATATTTCATTCAGTGATATCTAGGATGTGGGATTAGTGTTCCATTTATTTTTTTGAGCAGTGTATTATGTTCATATCTGTATGACTGACTTCCCAGCGTGTGCAGGGAGGTGGAGGACAGCTTCTCCTCCTCCTGTGCCCCAACCAACAACCATTAGCCAGTTTGGGGTGATATCGCACCTTGCCATCTAATTGTAAACCACTGAAGTCAGCAGGTAAGAGGCATACTCCTGGTCTCGTGCAGCAGCCACCGAACACTGTTGCAGTCATTGGAATGGGATGTGCAAATAATTTCGCACCAACTCTACTGCTAAGAGGAATGTTTATTATAACTTATATAAAAGATCTTATTCCTAAATTTGTGTTCTCAGATGTAGTGATGACAATGGTGACATGAACATGTTGTTCAAAAGGACTTCATACGTTATTCACTAATGTAGACTGATCATGTCAATTTCAACATGACCAGCCACCCATCAAATGTGTATAGATGCCTACCCACACTACCTGGACAGATAATGTCAGTAGGGTGTAGGGGAAGGATCCAAGATGTACAGGCTTTTTTTTGTTTTGTTTTTTTGTAGTTTTGCTTACTTCTGTAAAATAATGTTTTGGGTAAAGCTCAACATTTGTTAATCTGAAATTTAATTTTTATGCTCTTGGTGTAAAATTATGAAACAGGTTTTTCTTTAGGTGTAACGCATTTGCTAGACAAGTTCCTTTTTACACTTGGAATCATCATTGTGGAAAAGTGGCCTCCATATAATGTTAAATTGGAGGTGAGCATTTTCTGTATTGTATTTTGTGTTTATTTGCTCTCTTGATACCCTCCTGTTAACGCTGCATCTCTGTTCTCCAAAAATTGGTCATGGAAAAGGCTCTAAGGACCTTGAACTCCATTCTTGATCAAACCTTAAGGGAAGACAAGAAAAAGATTAATTCTTCAGAGGAGATGTGTACTTTAATGTAAGTTTTAGCCCTTTTTGTCTTTTAACACAAGTGACACGTGAGTTGTTGGCCTGTGTAAACAGACCCCGATAGGCTTATATGATGGCCTGTAACACTCTGTTTTAAATGCTGTGAGAAAGAACAGCACAATGCGGTAACAAAAATTTTGAATTGAAAGGTAGCATTCTGGCTAAATGCAATCCCCACCAAAGGCAGCTTAGAAGCAAAAGTCATGTAAATGCATTAAGTGATCTGTCTTGTACAGTATATCGTTACAACCTGGTGATACACCATTTCATGAAGTTCTATTGAGTGATGGCCTAATTTGAAACCTAGGTGTACTTGTTGGACCTAATGTAACCAATTACAGGGGTTACCCTGCCTTGGCGAACAAACACGAAGGTTATTCAGCTCACCTGACAGGGTGTTGAGCATGGAGTTCTTCGCACAAATGAAGTCAGAGCAGCTGCAACAAGAACATCAGAAAGGAAGGCGAAATTTAGTGAGGAAACTTGTAAATATTTTTTAAAACTTGAGATTCTATATGGCTTAATTAAAAGCTCATTTAAGAACCAGTAGACTATTATAATGTACAACTATCACGTTTCGACTGAGTGTCTTCATCATGACAATGATTAAGACACTTGGATGAAATGCGTAGGTATGTGACCTTTTTTGTACTGCCTAATAGTCAACTGGTTCTTAAGTGAGCTTTTTCAATGGCTTCATTAATAGCTAAGTTTTAAAAATATTTATTAATTTCCTTGCTGAATTCCTCCTTCTTTCTGATGTTTATCCTGCCTTGGGGTCACTCTTTGACTGCAGACTTGTGAATCCTCGCATCGCGTGCTTTTGAATTCTCCGACACCGGCAGTAAACGGTCATGTAACTGCATGTATGCAATTTGCATAATTCTACCAATAGTCTGTTTAGATGGGTCTGGCCTCGCTCAAAGCACTTTCAATATGCATGTCTAGTTCCCACGGGATTGCATAAATACAAATGACATACTTGTGGTCATGCCCCCACTGCTCCTGGCACCGGAGAAGCCTCACAGCGCACATAAAGCTTAAGACTGGATAACCCTTTTAATAATCACACTACTGAGCTCAAGATCCACAACAGTAGCTTAATTACTTAATTTCTCAAATTAATCATTTAGTCTATATTGATATTAAAGTCTGCTGGTAGGTATTATTTTAAATGGTTGGTTGTTTTTATTTTCTTTATAATTAGCAAAAATTATTTTTTCCCAAGTGCTTTTGGAAAACAAAGCATCGCTTGGTGATTGTAGTAATAGTAGTGTGATTGTTTTAACGATTTAGTAGTGAGGGAGATTAGTTAATTTAGCATCTAATTATTTAAAGATGACCAAACCGTTTACATCTTTCTTTCTTTTCTGCAGGCAACGCTTGGCAAGAAAACTGTTTGAAGTTGGAGGTATTCTACGGTATTTTTGTAAATCTGTTGATGAGGAGTATATAGAAAGTGGTTGACATGATCAAATGCTACATTTTTCCATTGCAATAGGATACCTTTTCTTTTATTTTTCTAAACTGCTTTGGAAAATAACAGACCTTTAATCTTAAATCATTACCCATTATCTTTGTAGACAATCGTGCAGTTAAAATTTCAATTTACCAGCTTTTTTTTGTTTGTTGGTTTGTTTTTATGAAAGATAAGCCCATTGACAAAGGTGTTTGACGGTAGTAGATTTCTCTCCTCTGGCCACATAATTGCTAGGCAGAGATAATACAGGAAAGATATATATCTTGGTACCGTGTTAGCCAGTGGATAGAAAAATATTTATAATTGAGTAATCAGTGGTCGATACCTTTTTAATGATTGACTGAAAAGATGGTAACAAATTGCAAGCTTTCGAGACTACTCTGGTCTCTTCATCAGGCATAGGCTAATAGGCAGAGATGAGCATTCAATTGTTTGGGACATTTGGAAGAGAACTCTGTTCACGAACCATTAGATTGGCAGTCTAGGTCCATTCTATATGAAATATGCATTAGAAACATTTTTGTTTTTGCATTAGATTTTGTCTGTATATAAAATTTAAGCTTCTAGTTTATACTACTTTCACTTGGAAAAAAAACTTGTATTGTGTGCTTTTTCTTTTGTTCAATTTAGACTATGAAATTCAAGTTGGCATAACTGAAGTTCTGTTCAGAATGACTACTAAAAAGATAAGAGATAAGGTTGCTCAAAAGTGGTTTGAAGATAGTTCATTTGCTGAAACCTTCACAGCAATCACTGAAGAGGATTTTGAAACGGTATTTTCCATGTTCTGTTACTGCTTCTTACATATGTTGTTTGTTTTTGGAAGTGGAATTCAGTTTTTTTTTTCTTTTAAGAAGAGTATCTAAATCTTTCTAAGTTTCCAAAGCTTAGAATTTCCCAAAAGGTTTTTATGATTTATTATATTTATCACTATTCTTTTATAAGCCAATTCATGAGAAGGCGACAGTTAAACTAGCTTTAACCTCTTTCCGATATGTATAGGTACATCATAGGTCGCCTCCCCCTGTTTGATGCAGGCTCCAGCACAGAACCTGCATCTTTTCAGGCCCCTAATAGCTGATTTGAATCAGGTGGAATCACGATCCACACGTGGCTGTTAATGTGTTAAATGCCGCTGTTAATCTCTGACAGCGGCATTTAACGTGAGCGTACTGGAAGCGCTTCACATGATCGCGAGGCGCCAATAGATTGGCATGGCATCCGGTGGTATGCAGGAGAACCCCTGTGGTTGTCATTGCAGATCTGCTATGAACGCCATCCCGTGGCCGGCATTCATAGTAGATGATTATTTCTGCAACACATAGCAGGAATGATGCCTCGCTATGTGTAGTATTAATGATAAGAAGGTTGCAGCTTCAAGTCTTCTGGAAACAACTGATAAGTAAAAAAAAAAAAAAAGTTCAAATCACTCCCCTTTTTTCCCCATTCAAAATAAAACAAAAAATTAAACACGATGGTATCGCTGCGTTCAGAAACTCCCAATCTATCAAATATAAAAAGTAATTAATCCGATCGGTAAACTGCGTTACGAGAAAAAAAAAAATCAAACCTTTTTTGTGCGCCGCAATATTGCAGTAACAGGCGATCAAGAGTGTATCTACCCTAAAATGGTATTGATAAAAACGTCCACTTGGTGCGCAACAAATAAGCCTTCTCCCATTCCCAGATCTCAGGAGACGCTAAATGTCTCTGAAAATAGTGCTTTTTTTTTTTATTTTACAAGCTTTAAAAAACAAAAAAATATCTATACATGTTCGGTATCTGTGAACAGGATATGACCTAGAGAAACATAATGGCAGGTCAATTTTAGTATTTAGTGCACATTGTAATAAAAATAACAATTTTGGAATTGCATTTTTTTTATTTTTGCAGTTTCACTGCACTTGAAATTTTTTCTTCCCAGTACACTAGATGGTAAAACCAATTGTGCTTTTCAAGTACAATTCGTCTCGCAAAAAAATTATCACCGCTGACACCCGGCACTATGTGCCAGGAGCGGTCACGGTCTTTAAACCCCGGAACACTGCTATCAAACATGAACGCAGCATTCCAGTGGCATAGGGAAGCATCGCGCAGGAGGGGGCTATCTGCGTGCTTCCCTGAGACCCTCAGAACATCGCGATGTGATTGCATTGTTCGGGGGGTCTCCTCCCTGCAGGCCCCCGGATCCAAGATGGCTGCGGGGTCCTGCAGGGAGGTGGTTTGGCGGTGCCTGCTGAGAGCAGGCATCGGCAAGCCTACTGCGCTACCTGTCAGATCGCTGATCTGACACAGTGCTCTGCAAAGTGTCAGATCAGCGATCTAACTTTATATAATGATGTCCCACCCTGGAACAATGTAAAAAAAGTAAAAAAAAAAAAAAAAGTAAATAAAATTAACGTGTAAAAATAGTTTAAAAAAATTCCTAAAAGAGAAAAATAAATCTTTCCAAAAAAATACATTTCTTTATGTAAATTAAAAAAAACACAAACAATAAAGTACACACCTTTTGTATCGCCGCGTCCGGAACAACCCGATCTATAAATTTGTCCCACTAGTTAACCCCTTCAGTGAACACTGTAAAAAAAAAAAAAATAGAGGCAAAAAACAATGCTTTATCATCATACCGCCAAACAAAAGTGGAATAACGTGATCAAAAAGACGGATATAAATAAGCATTGTATCGCTGAAAATGTCATCTTGTCCCGCAAAAAACGAGCCGCCATACAGCGTCATCAGCAAAAATAATAATAATAATTTTTATTTATATATCGCCAACATATTCCACAGCGCTTTACAAATTATAGAGGGGACTTGTACAGACAATAGACATTACAGCATAACAGATACCAGGAGGAATGAGGGCCCTGCTCGCAAGCTTACAAACTATGAGGAAAAGGGGAGACACGAGAGGTGGATGGTAACAATTGCTTTAGTTATTCGGACCAGCCATAGTGTAAGGCTCAGGTGTTCATGTAAAGCTGCATGAACCAGTTAACTGCCTAAGTAAGTAGCAGTACAGACACAGAGGGCTATTAACTGCATAAAGTGAATGAGAACATGATGCGAGGAACCTGATTTTTTTTTTTTTTTTTTTAATATAAATAGGCCACACAGGGATCGTTAGGTTAATGCATTGAGGCGGTAGGCCAGTCTGAACAAATGAGTTTTTAGGGTGCGCTTAAAACTGTGGGGATTAATCGTATTAACCTAGGTAGTGCATTCCAAAGAATCGGCGCAGCACGTGTAAAGTCTTGGAGACGGGAGTGGGAGGTTCTGATTATTGAGGATGCTAACCTGAGGTCATTAGCGGAGCGGAGGGCACGGGTAGGGTGGTAGACTGAGATCAGAGAGGAGATGTAGGGTGGTGCAGAGCCATGGAGTGCTTTGTGGATGAGGGTAGTAGTTTTGTAATGGATTCTGGAGTGGATGGGTAGCCAGTGTAATGACTGGCACAAGGTAGAGGCATCGGTGTAACGGTTGGTGAGGAATATGATCCTGGCAGCCGCATTCAGGACAGATTGGAGCGGGGAAAGTTTGGTAAGAGGGAGGCCGATTAGTAGAGAGTTACAATAGTCCAGACGAGAATGAATAAGTGAAACAGTAAGAGTTTTTGCAGAGTCGAAAGTAAGAAAAGGGCGAATTCTAGAAATGTTTTTGAGATGCAGGTAAGAAGAGCGAGCCAGTGATCGAATGTGGGGGGTGAATGAAAGGTCAGAATCAAGGATGACCCCAAGGCAGCGGGCATGTTGCTTTGGAGTAATGGTGGAACCGCAAAAAATGTTATAGCCCTCAGAATAAAGCAATGCAAAAATTCTTTTTATATAGAATAGTTTTTATCGTATAAAAGCGCCAAAACATAAAAAAATTATATTAATGGGGTATCGCTGTAATCGTACTGACCCGAGGAATAAAGCTGCTTTATCAATTTTACCACACGTGGAACGGTATTAACGCCCCCCCAAAAGAAATTAATGAATTGCTGGTTTTTATTCATTCTGCCTCCCAAAAACTGTAATAAAAAGCGATCAAAAACTATCATGTGCCCGAAAAAGTACCAATAAAAAAGTCTACTCGTCCAGCAAAAAACAAGACCCCACATGACTGTGGGCCAATATCTGGAAAAATTATAGCTCTCAAAATGTGGTGATGCAAAAACTATTTTTTGCAATAAAAAGCATCTTTTAGTGTGTGACAGCTGCCAAACAAAAATCCGCTATAAATAGTAAATCAAACCCCCTTTCATCACCCCCTTAGTTGGGGGAAAAATAATAAAATTAAAAAAGTATTTATTTCTATTTTCCCATTAGGGTTGGAGGCTAAAGTTAGGGTTAGGGTTGGGGCCTAGAGATGGAGTTAGGGTTTGAACTACGCTAACTTTTGGGAATAGTGTTAGGGATGTGTTGGGATTAGGGATAGGGGTGTGGTTGGGGTTAGGGGTGTGTTCGTTTAGGGTTGGAATTAAAATTGGGGGGTTTCCACTGCTTAGTCACATCAGGGGCTCTCCAAACGCGACATGGCATAAGATCTCAATTCTAGCCAATTCTGCGTTGAAAAAGTAAAACTGTGCTCCTGCCCTTCTGAGCTCTTCCTTGCGCCCAAACAGTGGTTTACCCCCACATACGGGGTATCGGCATACTCGGGACAAATTGCACAACAACTTTTGGGGTCCAATTTCTCCTGTTATCCTTGGGAAAAAAAAAATTCACAAAAATTATCTTTTCGCTTCCAATTTTAATTTTTTCGGCTCTACATTATAAACTTCTGTGAAGCACTAAGGGGTTCAAAGTGCTCCTCACACATCTAGATAAGTTCCTTAGTGGGTCTACTTTCCAAAATGGTGTCACTTGTGGGGGGTTTCTACTGTTTAGGCACATCAGGGGCTCTCCAAACGCGACATGGTATCCTATCTCAATTCCAGCCAATTTTGCATTGAAAAGTCAAACGGCGCGCCTTCCCTTCTGAGCTCTGCCATGCACCCAAACAGTGGTTTATCCCCTCATATGGGGTATCTGCGTACTCAGGACAAATTGCACAACAACTTTTGGGGTCCAATTTCTCCTGTTACCATTGGTAAAATAAAACAAATTGGATCTAAATTAATTTCTTTGTGAAAAAAAGTTAAATGTTCATTAATTTTTTTTTTTTTTTTTCAACATTCCAAAAATTCCTGTGAAGCACCCGAAGTGTTAATAAACTTCTTGAATGCGGCTTTGAGCACCTTGAGAGGTGCAGTTTTTAGAGTGGTGTCTCTTTTTGGTATTTTCTATCATATAGACCTGGACCCCTTAACCCCTTCCCGCCGCGGCCCGTTTTCGTTTTTCACTCCCCTCCTTCCTAGAGCCATAACTTTTTTTTTTTCCGTCAATATAGTCATGTGAGGGCTTATTTTTTGCAGGACGAGTTGTACGTTTGAACTACACCATTAGTTTTACCATATCTTGTACTAGAAAGCGGGAAAAAAATTCCAAGTACGGTGAAATTGCAAAAAAAGTGCAATCCAACACTTGTTTTTTGATTGGCTTTTTTGCTAGCTTCACTAAATGCTAAAACTGACTTGCCATTATGATTCTCCAGGTCATTATGAGTTCATAGACACCTAACATGTCTAGGTTATTTTTTTATCTAAGTGGTGAAAAAAATTCAAAACTTTGCTAAAAAAAAGCGCCATTTTCCGATACCCGTAGCGTCTCCATTTTTCTAGGGTCGGGTAAAGGCTTATTTTTAGCATGCCGAGCTGACGTTTTTAATGATGCCACTTTTGTGCAGATACATTCTTTTGATCACCCATTATTGCATTTTAATGCAATGTCGCGGCGACCAAAAATAAGTAATTCTGACGTTTCAAATTTTAGCGATCAGGTTAATGCTTTTTTTTTTTTTTTTTTTTTACTGATCAGGCGATTCTGAACGTGGTGATACCAAATGTGTAGGTTTTTTTTTTTTCATATTTTTAAAAACATTTTTTTTTTTTTTTTTTTTTTTTACTCTTGCCATGCTTCAATAGCCTGGGAGGCTAGAAGCTGGCATAGCCTGATCAGCTCTGCTACACAGCAGCGATCATCAGATCGCTGCTATGTAGCTGAATTGCAGGCTTGCTATGAGCGCTGACCACAGGGGGGAGCTCAAAGCAGGCCAGCATCAGTAACCATAGAGGTCTCAAGGACCTCTATGGTTACCATCCTGATGCATCGCCGAACCCCGATCAAGTGACGGTCGGAAGCGCCGGTTAAATGCCTCTGTCCGCGTTTGACAGCGGCATTTAACAGGTTAATAGCGGCGGGTGAATCGCGATTTCACCCGCCGCTATTGCACGCACATGTCAGCTGTACAAAACAGCTGACATGTCGTGACTTTGATGTGGGCTCACTGCCGGAGCCCACATCAAAGCAAGGGACCCCACATGCGCCGTACTAGTAGTGCATCATATGATAAAATAGATGTGTTACTTTTGAATGACAATTTCCTTTATTTTCCCAGTGATATTGTCAAAAAAGTAAAGTTAAAAAATTGCGAACCTTGTTTCATGAAAAAAGATGCAAATATCATTGAATATCAAAATTGACAGCTCTTTTAAAATGCAATTATTGAATACTAGATGGCAGCCCGATTCTAAAGAATCGGGAGTCTAGAATCCATATATACTTGAAATTCGGCAGGAGCTTGAAGAGCAACGTCACTGGGCCCGCCTCCACGCAGTAGAAACTTGCTGTGAGGTAAAAATTCAAAAATCACACCAAAATGGCGGGCGGAGTGTGTCACAGTACGGCACGTTTCTGATTGGTCGCTCGCAGCAGGCGGCAACCAATCAGACACTGGACACTGTTGACGTCACTTATCTCCGGACATTAGCTCCGGACATTAGCTCCGGACAAAGCCACGGAAGTTGGCACAAATGGCAGGAAGTAGTATTCTAGGCAATTATATATTAGAAAAACTGAAAATGAACTAGTTTTTATAATTTTAAGACCTTCTTAAGACCAGATTTTTATGTTATTTAAAAGCAAATTTTCTCATGACTATGTAAACCACACCGAAGTACTAGTACTGTAGTTGTAAACCACATTTGCAAGTGTGAAAAGTGAAATCTGTTTAGTTTTTCAGTTTTTTTTTCTTTTGTAGGATTGTCGAAAATTTTTGATCTTTTTTAATTCCAAGTTAAGTGACGCTTTAAGGTATGAACACAATACATGATTCAAATTTGAATGAAATTCAGTGAAATAAATGTGGATAAATTTGTTGAAGATATTTATTTTGGTTTAACTTGGTTTTCCATATTTAAAAAAAAATTAAAAAAAATTGTATAGCACCAACGACAGCACTTTACAGTTAAGTGGGGACATAAATTGATAAATAAGACATTATCATAGTTCAAAAGTTACAGGAGGAGCGAGGGCCCTGATCGCAAGCTACAATCTATAAAGTAAGGGAGGTACACAAGGTAAAAAGTGCTTATTATCAGGAACCCGGATACCTGGAGCGCTGTGGATAATCAGTTGTTTGGCGCCGCAGCTGCATGTGTCGCGGCTGTGGGACAGTCACAACACACTAACTCTACATGCATTTGTTTTGACTGTGACAAAGCCGCGACACATACAGCTGCGGCGATACATGCGGCTGATCGTGGGAAGCGCTGTAGGTATCCGGGTTCCTGATGCAGCAATTCGGATAAGACGTTATCCGAAGCTATTCGATCATCACTAGTAAACCGCACTCCAGACTGTTCTCCGACCCAACTTCCCCCACAGATTCTCTTTGTAGCCTAATCCTTTTGCTCTGCATACAGGCAAATCAAAGCCAATTGATTCTGATCTGGACTTCCCTCCTCCAGTGAAAACAGAGCACCTCTCTGCATTGTGTTTTTTTTCCTACCACCATGCAGATTTTATGCGCTCTCCTAGGACAATGTTTCCCAACTCTAGGCTTCACTGCCTCCCATTGGATTGTTTTCAGGATTTCATATTGCACACATAAGAGAACCAGTGGCAATCTCTGATGCAATGACTATGCATCCATCACTTGCGCCAGACCAGGACAAAGTGAGGCCTGTAGGCCACATCCAGCCCAGCCAGCGGACCTAGTCAGCAGAAAGGCTGAAACTATGGCCCAGGGGCCGCACAGTGCCCTCTGCCGCAGTCAGACAGCAGAGCGTATATTGATGTGAGAAAGCTGACGTGATGACGTCATTTCATTGCATCAGTTGTGCACCATAGCAAGGAGCAGAGGCAGAGCACTGGGCAAACGAGACTGAGGTGAGGTGGTGTTTTTTTTTTTTTTGGATGTACATTGTGCTGCACATAGCCTACTCATTATGTATAAAAATTGGGCTCTGTGGGGATATATATATATATATATATATATATATATATATATATATATATATATATATATATATATATATATATATATATATATATATATATATACACATGTACACATATATATATATATATATATATATATATATATATATATATACACATGTACATATATATATATATATATATATATATATATATATATATATACACACATACACACACACACACACACACACACACACACACGTGTGTATATATATATATATATATACACATGTACATATATATATATATATATATATACACACATACTCACTCACTCACTCACTCACTCACTCACTCACTCACTCACTCACTCACAGGCTGTGTGTGGGGGATTCATGCTGTATATGGGGTGCTGTGGGGGGGCTTCCGCATACTTAATTGTGCTCAATATGATATGATGAAGTGATACAATTAATATTAATATAAAATAATAAAATTGAGCATAATTGCTTTCGGCCTATTGGTTTGGCTCTCCACAAGTCAGTGTCTCATGTGTCCCCTATGGAAATTTAATTGCCCATTCCTGACCTGTGCAATACTGAGGTGATCCTGAAAATGTGATCTGTTGGGGGTCCATGAGGACTGGAGTTTGGGAAACGCTGCTCTAGGACATGCCCAGTTCAGTGAGTTTTCTGAGTCAACTGGTCTCCTAAATGTGCATGCCTCCAAACTAGAGAGAAGTAAAATCACTTAATTCCTTCTATGCAGCCCTGGTATTTGTTTAAGCGCCCATTGACTCTTAACGTGATCGTGCAGTGCTGATGGGTTGCCATGGCAGCTAAAGGTCTGCTGAAGGACCCAGTCACTGCCATATTTGGGGCAGCTCAGTGGTTAGTACTGCAGCCTTGCAGCGCTGAGGTCCTGGGTTAAAGCCCCACCCTGGAGTTTGTATGTTCTCCCCGTGTTTGCATGGGTTTCCTCCTGGCACTCCGGTTTCCTCCCGCATTCCAAAGACATACATACTTTGTATACAAAGTGCAAATACACTTCTAAGTGTTGAAAATGTAAAATAATGAAATGACGTATATTTGTACCCTTAGTCTATGTATACAAAGGTGCACATTCTTACTGTGTAAATTGTCCTGTAGTGTGAATCTGGAGATCTGCACCATGTCTATGTAGCCAATGACAATTCTTGGTCCTGGGATTGCATCTTTTGCAAATTTATAGGGTGACATTTGCAACACAAGGAATTTGCAGCCCAGAAGTTCGTATGACAGCCTTATTTATGCCAGCTGACATTCCTATAATCTAAAAAAAACGAAAACCTGCCGCGTTTGTCATCTCATTATTGTATGTGTTTTGGCCCCACTTTGTATTGTAGTAGTCCTCTTCCTGTCTATGCAGCTCTACAGCTATGCCCTTCTCAGGACTGTAGGTTCCCCGTTTTGTGCACAGTGCCATCCACTACCAGTGCCATCCACTACCAGTGCCTTTACACCTAGTTTCAGGAGTCACAGGGGCTCTTACTTGCATAGCAGTGGATAACGCGGACGATCTTGGGCTCCATCGTACACAGCTTGAGTCCGAGAAGGTAATCATTCTATAGCAGCCCAGGATCCTGACTGCAAGTGGTGGTCCAAACTCTTCTCTTCTACAGAGGAGGAAGATGGTTGTCCCTGCAAATGTGGATGGTTCCTCTTTGTTTCAACTGTTCTCAAAGGACACAGTTTGTCCGGCGAGGGGCAGGACTGTTTATCCCTAAACCCCCTCCAGGTCTCTGGTCCCACAGCAGCCACAAGGGATGCCACCATTGACCGTAATCTACTGAGAAGTATCTGATGTCAGTTTGAATTGTTTTTTGATTACCCAAATATCTTGTGTTGTAGGGTCCATTCGTTTCCATGCATTAGCGTATCCACAGATATTGGTGCGGTAAGGTGGTTTTTTTTTATTTTGTTTTTTTTAATAATTTTATTTTCTTCATTGTGTGAGATAATTGATCAGTGTTCATTTGGGGTTCTCCTCACTCGATGATCTTGTAAATAATGCAAAAGAATTAATCTCACAACATAAAAACTATATTATTTATTTAAAGGGCTAGCTGGAACTCGTTTTTTTTTTTTCTTACAGTGCTAAGAACTTAATGGCAGTTGCTTAATACCCGCCTTCTCTGGCAATGCCGATTTTTAAAAATGTCAGGGGAAAAAACACTTCAGGGAAAAGTGTGCCAACAGTTTTTCCTGAAGCATCAGCATCTGTAAGATATGCTGTTTGCACATACCCTTAGATTTTCACTCTTTTTGCAACTTCTAGTGTAAAATATGAAAAATTAGTCACGCCACACCGTTCCATCCATGCCACTAAGTCTTGCATACTTTTTTTCCCCATCTTATCACAGAACCACCTTTTTAAATTCCCCAACCTTTCTTCCTCATTGGTTACAAGTTTTTAGAAACACATTAAAAATACATTGTAAAATAAGTAGACAAGCCTAGTCATATTGGTGGCCTAACTAATGCATAGGTATTGGGATTAACACAGCACTAGGTTGGGCACACCACTTGAATAGCTGCTACAACAGAGCCATCTAGTGGCCACAGCAAAACATTGCAAACCAGTCAATCTGGAATTCCCCATGTCTGCATTAAAAAAAAAAAAAAAATTGAGTTACTACTGTAGTCATGACCAAAAGATGAGACTGACACAAATTTTGGTTTTCACAAAGTTTGCTGCTTCATTTTTTATAGTATCAATTTGCATTAATTCTAAATTGTTATGAAAAATGAAAAGATGAATTCCCAAAAAACAGAAGTCATTCCTTGCTAGTAAATTAAATTTGATCACAAAAACCTAATTTCAACAACTTGTTACATAATTTCCGTGATATTCTGATTAGCTGAAGAGAAAATGTTAGCAAATGCCTTGTTCTCATTAACCCCTTTGTGACCTCAGACAGGATAGTACATCTGAGGTCAGAACCCCCGCTTTGATGCGGGCTCCGGCGCTGAGCCCGCATCAAAGCCGGGACATGTCAGCTGTTTTGTACAGCTGACATGTGCCCACAATAGCGACGGGTGGAATCGCGATTCACCTGCCGCTATTAACTAGTTAAATGCCGCTGTCAAACGCTGACAGCGGCCTTTATCAGGCGCTTCCGGCCATCGGGCTGGAAATGAGCGCATCGCCGACCCCCGTCACATGATCAAGGGTCAGCGATGCGTCTGCATAGTAACCATAGAGGTCCTTGAGACCTCTATGGTTGCTGATGCCAGATTGCTATGAGCGCCACCCTGTGGTCAGCGCTCATAGCAATGCAGGAATTCAGCTACATAAAAGTGATCTGAAGAAGCCATCATGTATCTGAACCCAGACATATTAAATAACTGATGGGCCTCTCTGCCTCCATTTACAATAGTTATGCAATGGATTTATTTCAATATGGATTCTATTGGTTTGGTCTGTTAACAGAAACGGCATAAACAAGGTGGGAACCCAACCTGAAACCCCCTACATACCCTTTTGTTAAAACGTCTGTGAGCCAGGAGGTATTTTATTAATGTATTGGGTGCATAGCCCAATCACCCGTAGATCTCACACAGACCTTATGCATTAGGTGTCTTTTAGGGAAGCGTTTGCCATTCAGGTTGTTTGATGCTTTAGAAGCTAAAAATTAGACTTCCCAAATAATCTTCAGTAATGCAATACTAATGTCATCGCTTTCCTTACATTTTGGCTTTCGTTGTTTGTTTTGCCCTTTCATGTTTGATACGGGAATGACTTCTGTGCCACATCAAGTCTTGTCAAATGCAATTTATTTTATCGAAAATGATTATGGGATGCAAACTGGAGAATTATGAAGGAAGATGGATATTTGCTGTAGAAGCCACCAATATTTGGTTTAGGGCTTGTTTTCACTTGCGAGGAACACGTCAGTGTCTCGCATGTGGAAACGAAGCTCTGGTGCCGGGACTCTGGAGCAGAGCGTGCGGCTCCATGTGTTCCTATGTGGCTGCACGCTCCGCTCTGGAGTGCCGGCGCCAGAGCTTCGTTTCCACATGCGAGACATGGACGTGTTTATCGCAAGTGAAAACAAGCCCTTAGTCTGAGCTTTTAGACCATTGCCAGTCAGGATAAACTTGCTTTCATGGTTTACATAAGCATAAAACTTCCGTTGCAGTTCCACTCACAACCTGTTTGTCAGTGATGTCGTTGCTTCTAAAAGAAAGCATCCATGTTCTTCTAATTTTGAGTAAACCCATTAAACCTCGTTGCTAATAGCATCCATATTCTAAATATTACTGCTTTAATGTTTGTTTCTTTTCTGTTTTAGCTGACAAAACCTCAGGATGATAAACTTGAGCACTTTTGGATTGATTTCAATGTGTGCAGCCAGGGCATTTCATTCTACACCAGAAATAATGAGGTAAATACGACTTGAAATTCTTGATCTTGTATTAAAAAGATTTTAAATAGCGTTTGCTGTATTCAGGGCCGATTTTAGACAAAGTGGGGCCCCAAATGCTAACATATCGCCTCATCACACAAAAACATTTTGGTTGCATTTACATGTGCTGAGTTCAGGCTATTAAACAAGTGTGCCCAACAATATTGAAGCCGTTGGACACTTGTTCCCGGCTGAGGAAGAATGATGGGCACAGAGCGGTCACTAAGAGATCAACCTGTTCACATACAGTATCATGTTATCAGCCGCAGTTTTCATCAGGTGCTGTGTTGCTGAGAACAATGATTTTTGTTCCTGCATAAACAATCCAATCGATGGATAGGCAGCATTTTGCTAATTTAGTATAATACACCCCATAGTCCTCCATATTAAATAATGCACATCATAGTCCTGCATATAGCATAATGTGCCCCTTAGTCCTCCATATACAGTCATGGCCAAAAGTATTGACACCCCTGCAATTCTGTCAGATAATACTAATTTTCTTCCTGAAAATGATTGCAAACACAAATTATTTGGCATTATCTTAACCCCTTTACCCCCAAGGGTGGTTTGCACGTTAATGACCGAGCCAATTTTTACAATTCTGACCACTGTCCTTTATGAGGTTATAACTCTGGAACGCTTCAACGGATCCCAGTGATTCTGACATTGTTTTCTCGTGACATATTGTACTTCATGATAGTGGTAACATTTATTTGATATTACCTGCGTTTATTTGTGAAAAAAAGAAATTTGGCAAAAATTTTTAAAATTTCGCAATTTTCCAACTTTGAATTTTTATGCAATTAAATCACAGAGATATGTCACACAAAATACTTAATAAGTAACATTTCCCACATGTCTACTTTACACCAGCACAATTTTGGAACCAAAATTTTTTTTTGTTAGGGAGTTATAAGGGTTAAAAGTTGACCAGCAATTTCTCATTTTTACAACACCATTTTTTTTTAGGGACCACATCTCATTTGAAGTCATTTTGAGGAGTTTATATGATAGAAAATACCCAAGTGTGACACCATTCTAAAAACTGCACCTCTCAAGGTGCTCAAAACCATATTCAAGAAGTTTATTAACCCTTCTTGTGCTTCACAGGAATTTTTGGAATGTTTAAATAAAAATGAACATTTAACTTTTTTTCACAAAAAATTTACTTCAGCTCCAATTTGTTTTATTTTACCAAGGGTAACAGGAGAAAATGGACCCCAACAGTTGTTGTACAATTTGTCCTGAGTACACCGATACCCTATATGTGGGGGTAAACCACTGTTTGGGCACATGACAGAGCTCGGAAGCGAAGGAACGCCATTTGACTTTTCAATGCAAAATTGACTGGAATTGAGATGGGACACCATGTTGCGTTTGGAGAGCCACTGATGTGCCTAAACATTGAAACCCCCCACAAGTGACACCATTTTGGAAAGTAGACCCCCTAAGGAACTTATCTAGAGGTGTGGTGAGCACTTTGACCCACCAAGTGCTTCACAGAAGTTTATAATGCAGAACCGTAAAAATAAAAAATCATATTTTTTCACAAAAATGATATTTTTGACCCCAGTTTTGTATTTTCCCGAGGGTAACAGGAGAAATTAGACCCCAAAATTTGTTGTCCAATTTGTCCTGAGTGCGCTGATACCCCATATGTGGGGGGAACCACTGTTTGGCCGCATGGGAGGGCTCGGAAGGGAAGGAGCGCCATTTGGAATGCAGACTTGGATGGAATGGTCTGCAGGCATCACATTGCGCTTGCAGAGCCCCTAATATACCTAAACAGTAGAAACCCCCCACAAGTGACACCATTTTGGAAAGTAGACCCCCTAACGAACTCATCTAGATGTGTGGTGAGCACTTTGAACCCCCAAGTGCTTCACAGACGTTTACAACGCAGAGCCGTGAAAATAAAAAATCTTTTTTTTCCCACAAAAATTATTTTATAGCCCCCAGTTTTGTATTTTCCCAAGGGTAACAGGAGAAATTGGACCCCAAAAGTTGTTGTCCAATGTGTCCTGAGTACACTGATACCCCATATGTTGGGGTAAACCCCTGTTTGGGCACACGGGAGAGCTCGGAAGGGAAGGAGCTCTGTTTTACTTTATCAACGCAGAATTGGCTGGAATTGAGATCGGACGCCATGTCGCGTTTGGAGAGCCCCTGATGTGCCTAAACAGTGGAAACCCCCAATTCTAACTGAAACCCTAATCCCAACAGTAACCCTAACCCTAATCCCAACAGTAACCCTAACCACACCTCTAACGCAGACACACCCCTAACCCTAATCCCAACCCTATTCCCAACCGTAAATGTAATTCAATCCCTAGCCCTAGCCCTAACACTAATGGGAAAATGGAAGTAAATACATTTTTTTTAATTTTTCCCTAACTAAGGGGGTGATGAAGGGGGGGTTTGATTTTACTTTTAGGCCACATTCACACGTTGCGTCCTGTCCTGCGGGCTCTCCCGCAGCGGATTTGATAAATCTGCAGGGCAAACCCGCTGCGGTTATCCCTGCAGATTTATCGCGGTTTGTCCCGCGGGTTCCGCTGCGGGATTTTACCCCTACTATTGATGCTGCATATGCAGCAATATGCAGTATCAATAGTAATGTTAAAAATAATAAAATAATTATATACTTACCCTCTGACGTCCCGATCTCCTCGGCGCTGCAGGCGGCGGTCCGGTTCCAAACATGCTGTGCGACCAGGACCTTCGTGACGTCACGGTCATGTGACCGCGACGTCACCGCAGGTCCTGGTCGCATAGCAAACCTGAGACCGGACGGCTGCGTGCAGCACTGAGACTTCAGAGGTGAGTATAGCATTATTTTTTATTTTAATTATTTTTTTTTTTTTACTCAAATATGGTTCCCGGGGCCTGGAGGAGAGTCTCCTCTCCTCCACCCCGGGTATAACCCGCACATTATCCGCTTACTTCCCGCATGGTGTGCACAGCCCCATGCGGGAAGTAAGCGGATCAATGCATTTCTATGGGTGCAGAATCGCTGCGATTCTGCACAAAGAAGTGACATGCTCCTTCTTTTTTTCCGCAGCAATTCCGCGCGGTTTTTTCCGTGATTTTCCGCAATGTGGGCACAGCGGTTTTTGTTTTCCATAGGGTAACATTGTACTGTACCCTGCATGGAAAACTGCTGCGGACCCGCAGCGGCAAAATCGCGGCGGTTCTGTGGTAAAAACCGCATAGTGTGAACATAGCCTTATAGTGGGATTTTTATGATTGGCAGCCGTCACACACTGAAAGACGCTTTTTATTGCAAAAAATATTTTTTGCATTACCACATTTTGAGAGCTATAATTTTTCCATATTTTGGTCCAGAGAGTCATGTGAGGTCTTGTTTTTTGCGGGACGAGTTGACGTTTTTATTGGTAACATTTTCAGGCACATGACATTTTTTGATCGCTTTTTATTCCGATTTTTGTGAGGCAGAATGACCAAAAACCAGCTATTCATGAATTTCTTTTGGGGGAGGCGTTTATACCGTTCTGCGTTTGGTAAAATTGATAAAGCCGTTTCATTCTTACAGCGATACCTCATTTATATCATTTTTTTATGTTTTGGCGCTTTTATACGATAAAAACTATTTTACAGAAAAAATAATTATTTTTGCATCGCTTTATTCTGAGGACTATAACTTTTTTAATTTTTCGCTGATGATGTGTTGAGGCTCGTTTTTTGCGGGACAAGATGACGTTTTCAGCGGTACCATGGTTATTTATATCTGTCTTTTTGATCGCGTGTTATTCCACTTTTTGTTCGGCGGTATGATAATAAAGCGTTGTTTTTTGCCTTGTTTTTTTTTTTTTCTTATGGTGTTTACAGAAGGGGTTAACTAGTGGGCCAGTTTTATAGGTCTGGTCATTACGGACGCGATGATACTAAATATGTGTACTTTTATTGTTTTTATTTAGATAAAGAAATGTATTTATGTTATGTATTTATATATTATTTTTTTTTTTATTTTTTTTTTACTTTGTCCCGGGGGGGGACATCACAGATCGATGATCTGACAGTTTGCATAGCACTCTGTCAGATCACCGATCTTACTTACAGCACTGCAGGCTTACCAAGCACCTGCTCTGAGCAGGCACTTGGTAAGCCACCTCCCTCCCTGCAGGACTCGGATGCCGCGGCCATCTTGGATCCGGGCCTGGAGCAGAGAGGGAGGTAGGGAGACCCTTGCAGCAACGCGATCACATCGCGTTGCTGCGGGGGGCTCAGGGAAGCCCGCAGGGAGCCCCCTCCCTGCGGGATGCTTCCCTATACTGCCGGCACACCGCGATCATGTTTGATTGCGGTGTGCCGGGGGCGGTCCGTGACTGCTACTGGCACATAGTGCCGGATGTCAGCTGCGATAGGCAGCTGACACCCGGCCGTGCTCCCCCCGTGAGAGCGGCCGATCGCTATGACGTACTATCCCGTCGGTGGGAATTAAGGCCCACCCCACCTCGACTGGATAGTACGTCATATGGGATTAAGGGGTTAATTTAATTTGTCTTAAATGAAAAAAACACTAGAGAATGAAGCAAAAAGCAAAACATTGATCATTTCACACAAAACTCCAAAAATGGGCCAGACAAAAGTATTGGCACCCTCAGCCTAAGGGCTTGTTTTCACTTGCGAGGAACACATCCGTGTCTTGCATGTGGAAATGAAGCTCTGGCGCCGGCACTGTGGAGCGGAGCGTGCGGCCGCATAGCAACACATGCAGCCGCACGCTCCCCTCCGGAGTGCCGGCACCAGAGCTTCGTTTCCAAATGCGAGATACGGACGTGTTCCTCGCAAGTGAAAACAAGCTCTTATACTTGGTTGCACAACCTTTAGCCAAAATAACTGCGACCAACCGCTTCCGGTAACCATCAATGAGTTTCTTACAATGCTCTGCTGGAATTTTAGACCATTCTTCTTTGGCAAACTGCTCCAGGTCCCTGATATTTGACGGGTGCCTTCTCCAAACTGCCATTTTTTTAGATCTCTCCACAGGTGTTCTGTGGGATTCAGGTCTGGACTCATTGCTGGCCACCTTAGAAGTCTCCAGTGCTTCCTCTCAAACCATTTTCTAGTGCTTTTCGAAGTGTGTTTTGGGTCATTGTCCTGCTGGAAGACCCATGACCTCTGTGGGAGACCCAGCTTTCTCACACTGGGCCCTACATTATGCTGCAAAATTTGTTGGTAGTCTTCAGACTTCATAATGCCATGCACACGGTCAAGCAGTCCAGTGCCAGAGGCAGCAAAGCAACTCCAAAACATCAGGGAACCTCCGCCATGTTTGACTGTAGGGAACGTGTTCTTTTCTTTCAATGCCTCTTTTTTTTTTTTTTTTCTCCTGTAAACTCTGTTGATGCCTTTGCCCAAAAAACTCTACTTTTGTCTCATCTGACCAGAGAACATTCTTCCAAAACGTTTAAGGCTTTTTCAGGTAAGTTTTGGCAAACTCCAGCCTGGCTTTTTTATGTCTCGGGGTAAGCAATGGGGTCTTCCTGGGTCTCCTACCATACATACAGTTCCTTGTCATTCAGACGCCGATGGATAGTACGGGTTGACACTGTTGTACCCTCGGACTGCAGGGCAGCTTGAACTTGTTTGGATGTTAGTCGAGGTTCTTTATCCAACATCCGCACAATCTTGCGTTGAAATCTCTTGTCAATTTTTCTTTTTTGTCCATATCTAGGGAGGTTAGCCACAGTGCCATGGGTTTTAAACTTCTTGATGACACTGCGCACGGTAGACACAGGAACATTCAGGTCTTTGGAGATGGACTTGTAGCCTTGAGATTGCTCATGCTTCCTCACAATTTGGTTTCTCAAGTCCTCAGACAGTTCTTTGAGCATGGAGAAAAGAAAAGACCAATTTGGTACACACAAGGACACAGGACAGAGGTTGAGTCAACTTTAATCCATGTCAACTGGCTGCAAGTGTGATTTAGTTATTGCCAACACCTGTTAGGTGCCACAGGTAAGTTACAGGTGCAGTTAATTACACAAATTAGAGAAGCATCACATGATTTTTCGAACAGTGCCAATACTTTTGTCCACCCCCCTTTTTATGTTTTGTGTGGAATTATATCCAATTTGGCTTCAGGACAATTCTTTTTGTTTTTTCATTTAAGACAAATTAAATGAAGATGATAATGCCAAATAATTTGTGTTTGCAATCATTTTCAGGAAGAAAATTAGTATTATCTGACAGAATTGCAGGGGTGTCAATACTTTTGGCCATGACTGTAGTATAATGCACACCCCATAGTCTTCCATATAGTATAATAAAGCTCATAGTGCTCAATACAGTATATTATACACCTCACAGTGCTCCATATAGGACAATGCACACCATAGTCCCCCATATAGTATAAACAGTATGATGCAGCCCCTATAGTCCTCCAGTATTATGGCCACCCGCCACATACTCACTGATTTAAATAAATAAATACAATACTCTCCTCATTCCCTGCTGCAACTCTCCTCACCTTAGCAGCTCTATTATAGGCACAGCTTGAAGCATCAGAGGCAGAGGGAGATGATGGGAGAGGGAGCATCACGTGACGCGCTCTCCACCATCACTGATTTCTCTGATGCCAATACAGTTTAATGCGTGATGCAGGGGGTGCTGGCCCCATAGCGACTGTGTGGTCTGCCACAATTATCGGCATGCCACTGGCTGGAGGGCCCTAGGCAAATGCCTAGTCTGAGGGCCCTGGCTGTATTTTATTAACAAAGATGCATCATGTAATTGTGAACCGGTTACTGCAATCCAACACGCTGATAAGAATGAGGCAAAAGTAACCAACTACAGCTGCTATTCATTTTCCTACAACATAAATTGGTGAAAACTCTGGAAACAGTTATTTGGGTACGGGATGACAAGTCAAACAATATTGGTGTTAACAGTTCAACTATTTTAGTATCTAATTCTATGTTCCATTTAGCTGTCTTTTAGTGTGAACGGTGTTTTATGTGTTTCTGCTTTAACTCCACTGGCGTCACTCGCAACATTAGGCCCGTCACTACAATATGTCCTTCAGGCTCTTTTGATTACTATACTGTCACTAGTGGGAGGTCACTGGTATTTCCCGATAGGCCGAAAATCTTAAGCAACAAGCCACTTAGTACCCTGTGTGTGTTCCTCAAATTTAACTGGTGAACACAGGACTTTAGGCCTTAACCTGCATATTCTGGACTTTGGTGTTTGACCCATGTTGTTATGCTTGTTTCGTTACCCAGCTACTCTGGTCGCTCTGCCTTTGCGTTCCACCGCTCACACTTCCTCCTTCTTTCACTGGTTGGTGCCAACTGAACTCCCACCCTATCATTCCGGCCTTTTATATTTGAGAACTGTGCTTCTACTTGATCTAGTGTTCCATTCAAGTTCATCCCACCAGAAATGATTCCTCCATCTTCTTGTTCCACCTTATTCAGTGTGGACAGAAGATGGCAACATTTGGTCTTGCGTGCCTTAGAACATTGAATCACAACTTCGGCTCCCCACCCCCCGTTACATAATACTGAGGCAGTATCCTCATCAACCAGTACTATTGCTAAGGCTTGTCAGGGCTGAAGAGGGCTTTATATTCATTGACGTTACTTTTTCATTTTTATACCCCCTCATTCACTTGAAATCAATAAAGACAAATAAAAAAAAGCTTTTTATGTAATGTAAATGAGCTCTTGAGAAATATGGGTGAGACACAAATATGCATGAGAAAAGGGCATAAGACACTTCTTCCTCTCTTTCCTGAATCAAGAACTCATCCGCTCTGGGGAAAAAATTAGCGCAAGACTGACTGGTTACACAGCCTGTTATAGGCAACCAGACACCACACTGAGCTGGCAATCACCTGATTTATACTGCCCAAACCATAGGCAGCATAAATTAGAGCCTAGATGCTGCCAGAATATTTTTCTCTTATATGCCATCACTTCATTAGATGAGCAAGTGTCACTTTTCATTTAATAAAATGCCTGGTCCTTAACATGTTAGAGTATGATCCCATATAGTTTAAATGCAGTGCATTAGAAAATATTCAGCATTTTATCAGCATAGTACATTGCCAGGGCCAGCGTTTTGGGGCAGGCAAACAATGCAGATGCCTAGGGCCCCACCCACAAAGGGAGCCCTTGTGTCTACAGCCCTGTAAGGAAGTGCATAGAGGTTGTGCAGCATTACTTAGTGAATAATAAAACCAATATTGAAGTGAACATAAACCATAATAACCGAAAAGGTATATAAAAGATATAATTTTATTGAAAATAAAAAATAAAAATTACAAAAAAGGAAAAAACAACCAATAATACTACAACATGTAACAAAGGATATTTTAAATGAGGAGACCAGATCCATATAATATAAAAGGTACTAAAGTATATACTAAAACATATAACCCTCCAAAGTGCAACAAAATGAGACAAAGTAGATGACCCCAAAAAATGTCATCCATCTCAGTAAAGTGCATATGCATCCATCATAAATAGTCTAACCTAGACAAAATAAGTGCATAAAGCTCTGGAAAAATACTAGTACCAGTGTGAAGATGATCTGTGACCCTCAAGGACTCCGACTCCAACGTACGTTTCGCCAAAGTGGCTTTTTCAAGGAGTGAAGTGGAAGTGGAGTGTTTTTTATATACATACATATATATATAATTTTACAGTGGTTCACCCATTCATATACATCCTAGGACAATATGCACACAAAAATAATAAAATTACACAATAACAAGGCACAATATACGGCGAAACAGGAAGTGACATATCATGATAAAGATAAACATACATAACCATGTGACCAAAAACTTTACATAAGAAGGAACAATGTGGTCTGAAGGGGACCAATCACAATAAACAGTACGGCGCTATAAATATACCAGAATTTCTAAAAAGCAGAGCGCAATGTGCGCGAATACCGGAAGTGACGTAACGAGCATTAATTAGCATATGTAAACATTAATGAAATACCCCGCTTAACAGCGAGGAATATAGTCTAAAAGCGACCGATCCTGTAAAGAAACGCGGCTCCATGGATCCACATATGCTGCGCAGACTCCGGACAGCCACCGCAAAACCGGAAGTGACGTTCCGCAGTCCGCACCAACACAGCGGAAAACCAAGGCAACGCATGACCACATCACTCACATGTGGCATAATGTGGTAACCTAGCAACCCCAGAAGGAGTACACACCGCCAGTAAACCCCGCCCACCCGAGGTGACATAGCGTATAAACCGCACCGCCCATAACCTAATACAAAGTATATTGAAACCCAGGGGAGTAGATAAAGCCCATAAGGGCAGATCGATAGTCCAGTATATCCCAAATTGGATAAAGCATATTGATAATAATAATCAATTCACATTTGATCATGCGCACAAGCGGAACATTAAGTCCGCTGATGAACATTCAAATAGAATTTCAGGTTTAATCAAACTACCACCCTGAAAAGAAAATAATAAGAAAATAATAAAAGTGCAGTGAAACACACGTGCGAACGAGTGAACAAAAATAACATAAATAATCATTTTATTAAAATACAAGATAACAGCAACATATAGATTCCATCCAATATCCCAGTCAGATACCGATGCCGAAAAGGACCTAAAAATTTAAAAACAGAAAAGAAAGAAATAAATATTAATAAAAAAACTACAGATAAGCACTAAAAGACATCTGCTCATTGAGGCCGTGGGGTGCCAAGGTATTCAGTCTGTAGATCCACTTGGCTTCGATTTGGGCCAGCCTTTTCTTAATATCTCCGCCTCTCGTATTTAACACTATGTGGTCAATCCCTCTCACCTTCAATAAAGAACTATCACACTGGTGATACAACTTGAAATGCTTAGGCAGGGTTTTGAGAGATTCAATATCAATGGCTGTTTGGGCTGCTTTAATATCTAAAACATGCTCCCTGACTCTTCTTCTTAGTTCCCTGGAAGTTAAGCCAACATACTTAAATTCACAAGGACAGCTAGCGCAATAGATGACCGCAGTGGTAGTACACGTAATGGGGTAAAGGATGTTGTAGGTTTTATTCCCATCAGCACTGGAAAACACAGTACACCTCTCAACATTAGGGCATGCTACACAGGAGCCACAAGGACGGCAGCCCCATTTGGGCCCCCGTGAGCCAGATAGATTATCATTCTTTTTATTCACATAATGGCTATGCACTAACGAGTCCCTTATATTTGGTGACCTCCTATAAGTAACGGATGGTTTAGATGGAAGGTATTGCGCAAGAATTGGATCCAACTGCAAGCCCTTCCAATGTTTGGATAATATATCCTTCACCTCATACCATCTGCAGTTGAAAGTTTGGATATATCGTACCTTATCACTATTGTCATCTTCCAATCTGTTTATTCAATGCTTGAACACGATCAGTACGTTTAGCTCGCCAATATGCCTTTTTAATACATTGTGAAGAATATCCTCTCTCGGCAAATCTTGCACTCAAGTCTCCACTTTGGGGCAGAGTTTAAAATCTATTTTTTTTGTTAATGCTGTGCTCTACCACACTATCTGAGCAACATGACAGGGAAAACGCAAGACTGTGGTGGCAGGGGAATTAGGCCTGGTGTTCAAGGTGTACATGGGGTAGGTGGTAATGTTTGTGGAGGCACTAGTGAACCACCGTCACATCCTATGCAAAGACCACTTCTGTTATTGGATGGGTTACTCCACTACCTTTCTTTGGCAGACTCACAGCGGTATGCTTTGTTGATGAGGCCTAGAAAGAGAATGTGCTTGAGTGGATGGAAAGTGCAGCTTCAAATGGCCTCTCCGCCTCTTCCTCCACCTTGGCATCACACCCAGTACAGTCCACAGAGGTGGCATCCAAATTCCCCTTGCTTCCCTTGTGTCCCAACTCTCCAACCATACAACTGACTGTATGGAACCACAGATGGGTGAGTTTGAAAAGCTGTTCACGCATTCTATGCCACGGTCATCAAAAGTGTACTCAAAAGCTTTGCAGAGTCAAGAGGAGGAAATCTGCACCAATGTCCAAAACTTTTTTAGCTTGGAACCGAGGCAGGACGAAGTAAGGTCTGAACAGCATCCTGACCCTTGTCATCAGACATTAACCACTGGGGGGAGGTGATCCTGATGAGACTGATATCTCAGGCTCACATGGACTGTACTGTGCTGTGCGAGGAATGTGATAACACTAGTGTTGAGCATTCAGATACTGCAAATATCGGGTATCGGCCGATATTCGCTGTATCAGAATTCCGATACCGAGTTCCGATACTTTTGCGATATCGGATACCGGAATCGGAAGTTCCCATAGTGCAATGTTGCACTATAATGGAGTGTGGGCGGTGCGTGGGCAGAGACTGTGTGTGTGTGTACGGGCAGGGTCTGTGCGTGACTGCCGGGGGCTCTGTGCGGGCCATACATATAGACATACAGTACATTAAACATAGAGTACATACTCACCATTACTTGTCATTTTGATCCCCGAAGCCAGTGTCACCTGTAAAAAAGATTAAAATAACAAACAACCAATATACTCCCTGTCTGCGGAAATCCACGAGTGTCCCACGACTATCTCCCGTGGAGAACGGCAGCATCAGCTGATGCGACCGCTCTCCAGGGGCTCCAGGAACACAATGACAATGTGTTTTGGCGGACCGTCGGCACGAAAAAACATTCAAGTGAACGTTTTTCTGTCCGTCGCGACCGCCATTTTCTACCACGCATGTGCGGCCAAAACTCCACCCCCTCCTCCCCGGACTTCAGAATGGGCAGCGGATGCATTGAAAAACTGCATCCGCTGCCCACGTCGTGCAAAAATTTCACAACGTTCGTCAGTACGTCGGCCCGACACATAGCAACGGACCTGTACAGATGCAAGTATGAAAGAGACCTTAATGATATTCATAGCCTAGAGAGGGGTCATGGATATTGCCCCCCCCAGCTACAAATACCAGTCTGCAGCCGCCCCAGAAATGGCGCATCTGTAAGATGCGCCAATTCCGGCACTTAGCCCCTCTCTTCCCACAACCACGTAGTGGTGGGATATGGGGTAATAAGAGGTTAATGTCACCTTGCTATTGTAAGGTGACATTTAGCCAGGTTAATAACGGAGAGGCGTCAATAAAACGCCTATCCATTATTAATCCAATAGTAATAAAGGGTTAATAAAACACACACATTAGGAAAAAAGTATTTTAATATTCTTCATTTAACCATACTTCAGCGCCTGCAAAAAATGTAAAACAATAAACCGTATACTACCTGTCCGCCGTAGTCCAATTAATAGCGAGTGTCCCACGACGATCTCCCCTATAGAACGGTGACATCGGGGGACATCTCGGTGACACACTGACAGGAGACAATGGCTCCTGCAGTGCATCATTGAGGTTACTAAAGTTCAAAGTCTCACTTTATGGCAATTGCTGCGTGGGAAAATTTCTCACACAGCAATGCCAAAAGTGAGACTAGGGACTTTTTTTTTTTTTACAGCGGTGGAGGAATACAGTGCAGAAGGATACCTTCCTCCCGTCATTGTGTTCCTGGAGCCCCTGGAAAGCTGTCGCATCAGCTGATGCTGCCGTTCTCCATGGGAGATCGTCGTGGGACACTCGTGGATTTCTGCGGACAGGGAGTATATTGGTTTTGTTATTTTAATCTTTTTTACAGGTGACACTGGCTTCGGGGATCAAAACGACAAGTAATGGTGAGAATGTACTCTGTTTAATGTACTGTACGTCTGTATGTATAAGCCAGCACAGAGCCCCCGGCAGTCACGCAGAGACCTCTGGCAGCCCACACAGAGCCTGCCCACACACACACGCACAGTGTCCGCCCACACTCTTACCGCCCACACTCTTTCCCCCCCCCCCCCAGAACAGGATGTAGAAGGACAGAAAGGGCTTATTTACATTCCTATATGTGTTCCATTGACTTGCATGGGTATCGCTATCGGCGATATCCGATACTTTTTGGATATCGGCCGATCCAATCCAATACTTCTGGGTATCTGAAGGTATCGCTCAACACTAGATAACACAGAAGATGATGATGTGTTAGATCCCAATTGGTGTGAACATAGAGGCACAGAGCTGAGTAGGTCATCTGAGGAGGAAGATGAGGAGGTTACGTTGCACTGTACATCGCAGACACGTAGCAATGCAGCCACGACGAGCAATGCATCCTCAGCCACAACTGTGGCTCTGACTAGCAGCACCCGCAGGTCTGCAGCTCACAGGGGTGGCAAGGGTTGCCTAGCCTGGGCCTTCTTTGACACCGATGTCGTCGCCATCTTTACCTGGGTCCTTTGCACCCTGATAGTGCATTTGTTTAGAGGCCTAGACAGGTAAGCACTAGAGTTGAGCGACTTGTACTTTTTTAGGATCGAGTCAGGTTTCGCGAAACCAGACTTTCTCAAAAGTCGGGTCGGGTGCAATCGGCCGATTATTGCGAAAAGTCGGGAGCCGACTAAAACACGAAACCCAATGCAAGTCAATGGGGAATCAAAGTCGGCAGTGAGTGGAGGACAGGAAAACACCTACAGTGCCCATTTTAATGCCAAAAACATAAATTCTTATTACTTAAGCTTGTCAATCTTAATTTACTTTAAAATAGTTAGGCATTGAAAACAGGGGGTCATTTGGCTAAAGTTGTGGGGGGTTAGGGCTGGCTCAAGATTTTCGTGGGCCCAGGAAACGCGGAATACGTCATGGCGGTGGAGCAGGTAGTGGAAAGTATTAAAACTTTGCAAGTGCTGTGATCCTGAGCAAGCAGGGGGGGTCCACTAGTTGACTAGTTGGCACTGGCACAGGGCCCCTCATAGTACAGCGGTGTGTTTGACGGCAGGCGGCGCCTCCCACTGCCAGAGACACTTTTGCATACTATTAGGGGCTCTGTGCCAGTGCCAACGAGTATGCCCCCCCACCTGATGAAGGAACCTGCACTTTCATCTGCACCTTCCTCTTTGTCCCTGTGTAAGGTGGTATAGTATGCGGGAAGGGAAACTTGACTTTCATCAGGGTCAGATTCTGGCTGGGTAGCGTGCAAGGGGAATGTAGTGGTCTGGGTTAATGTACCAGCAGACTCATCTAGCAGTGGCTGGGCAATGGGCAGGATGAGGAGGAAACACAGATATAGGCCCAAAATGAAAAAGTAGGCAAAATGCAGTTCAAAATTGGTAAGGGGAGTACACAGGCGGCATAGCTTTGTTCAGCGGAGGAGGACAACTGTAATGAGAGGCTGACACAGTTACTAGGCCCAAATAAGTAGGCTAAATGCAGTTCAAAATTGGTAAGAGGAGTACACAGGCGGCATAGCTTTGTTAAGCGGAGGAGGACAACTGTAATGAGAGGCTGACAGTTAGTAGGCCAAATAATAAAGTGGGCTAAATGTCTGCAAAAAAATTGTTCATAAATAAACTTGTGGCATAGCTAGGTACAGGGGTGGGCTCCTCTGCTGAGTAGCAGATAGTGGTACTTGGCGCAAAGTATTAACTGGTCTAAATGGAGGCCAGGGCCCCTGTATATTTTTACTATCTAACATTTCAACAAATTTGTATTGGCAGTGCCATTGAAGGATTTAACAGCACAGACTACACAGTGGTGGAGCAGGGAGAGGTAAGTTTTGCAAGTGGTAGAGCACTGTTCGAGCTGGGGGGGGGGAACACTCTCTCGTGGGCGGCGGTACTGGCACAGGGCCCCTCATATTACGACTGTGTCTGACGTTGGTTGTGCACCACCACCATCAGAGACACTTCATTGTACTGTGAGGGACCCTGTGCCAGTGCCGCTGCCCAAGAGTGGGCACACCCACCTGTCCAGGCAAACCGCACTCGCACGGGTGCTTGCGCCAAGTGGTGACCACGGCCCTGTGAGGGGAGTCAGCCCATTTAGAGAGGTATAAAAATGGCCCATGGTGGACATTCAGCAGCTGCAAATGGAGGAATTTGAGCAGTCAGTAAGAGGAGGCCAAAAGCAAGACTTTGTAATTTTACCTGCTGAAGCTGGATCTTTTCCACATACATGCAGACAGGTATTCAGGCAGAGATTTGGTACCCACCCTGGCTGTCCAGGTGCCAAAGCAGTGTTTTTGACAATACTTGCTCAACTTAACCACCTCCCATGTCTTCCAGTTTACCACAAGATTGTGCAGCGTAAGCCAAGGTAGTCCAAGAACCACAGGAGAAAGCAAACCCTCTAACACAAGTCAATAAATTCTGAGTGCATGGCTCCTACCTGTAGATGTAACATTT
The DNA here is from genome assembly GCF_032444005.1 of Ranitomeya imitator. Classification (NCBI taxonomy): domain Eukaryota; kingdom Metazoa; phylum Chordata; class Amphibia; order Anura; family Dendrobatidae; genus Ranitomeya; species Ranitomeya imitator. Next base: position 293,096,712 of record NC_091287.1, on the reverse strand, counting down.
GAATGACCTGTGTAAAATACCCCTGGCTTAAGGGTGCAAAGTCAATAGCGATAATGGGTATTGGTCTAGGCAGTTTGAGGACCAGGACGAATTTGGCATCAATAAAATTAAACCTACTACCCAGAAAGACTGAAATAATCACCTTATTTTTGCCCAGATGGATGTCGGCCGGTAAAATAAAAATTTGTGACCTAGCCACAGAGGAAATATGTACACCCAGGTTGCCAACCTCCCTGTAACCTGGGCTACTTAGTTTTCCAGCAGCTGTTTACACTTTCCACTACAGAAAACACACTCCCCCATTGCAGCAAACTACAGTAGACCAAAAGAACTAGTTGCTCCACCTAACTGTATGATTTCATCAATTAACTAAGACCTAGGTCCCTTTGACCCTGGGCCCCCGCAAATTGGAGTGTCTGTCTCTGGTGAGGATGGCGGTCCACACGGATAGCCAGAGCCATGGCTGCCTCAATAGAAACCGGAGTCTCATACAGAGCAATGGCAACCTTTACCCTTACAGACAGCTCTTGACTGAACTAGCTATGGAGTGCAGGGTCATTCCACTTTGTATCTGTGGACCACCTCCAAAACTCTGAGCAATAAACCTCCACTGGCCGGTCTCCCTGCTGAAGCTGACGTAATGTAGACTCTGCTAGGGAGACATGGTCTATCATCATATAGATGACCCAGGGCCTGAAAAAAATTCCTCAACCATCCGAAGCAACAGTCTGCTGGGAGAGAAAATTCCCAGGCTTGGGGGGTCACCCTGAAAGCCAGAAATTACGATCTCCCCTAGTTGCTCCTCAGTTCCGGTGGAGTGAAAATGTAACTTAAAGTAAATCTTACAGGCCTCCCTGAAAACAACAAACTTTTCTCGCACCCTCCAGAGAGCCGGTCAGGCAAAGTGAACTTGGGTTCCATCAGAGGTTTCCTGGGAATCGGGGTCCCTAATTGAGACGTGCTTTGGATGCTTTAAAACCACAGTGCATAGGTCTGCCACCTCCAGGCTGAGTTTCTGCTGTTGCCCTGCAAAACCAGTCACTGGATTTATGATAAAGAAAAATGGTTTTGGCCTGTGTTTGTTGAAAAGCCGCGGAGACACCATCACGTGTTTCTCAACACAAGCAATAAATAGCCAGGTCTTTCCCCGGGAAGGAACAACCACGGGAAGGGCAGCATCCAAAAAGGAAAACCACCTATGCCAAAACATGGTATCCATCCACAGACAGCTGTTTCGGGGTATTTGCCCCTCATCAGTGTGGAGTAGGAAACTGGCTCTTAGGAGCAGTGCTAGTAAAAGGACTATAAACATAAGGATAAATGACCTTGGGGAGATCAAAACATCCAACACCGCGGAGACACCATCACGTGTTTCTCAACGCAGTGATCCAGAACACTGACATCCCTATCCTTGTTTGCATGGCTCCTCATCCCCATCCTTGTCTGCATGGCTCCTCATCCCCATCCTTGCATGCATGGCCACCATGAGAAAAGTAAAAAAAATCCTACTTGCCTTCCCTGTGCGCCCTCACTGTATCTTGTCCCGGTGCCCGCAGTTCCAGCTGTCGGGCGATCACGTGTTACCGCTCATTAAGGTAATGAATATTCACTCCACGCCTATGGGAGTGGAGAGAGGTAAATATTCATAACGCTTAAGTAGTGCATACACCTGATAGCCTGGCAGCTCCTGGAAGCCTGCGGCTGACACTGTGCGTGCTGTAAGGGAGAAATGAATATTCACTGCCAGTGCACTGAATATTAATTTTTCTTTAGCAGCGGGCACAAGTTTGTCACAGCCGCCGGCTCCTGCCTCCTGTGACCTGCTGCTCTGCCGCTCCCCCTCCTCCACCGTCTTCTGGGACAATGACTCGAGTATAAGCCGAGGGAGGGGCGTTTTCAGCACAAATAAATGTGCTGAAAAACTGGGTTTATACTAGAGTATATACGGTAAGTTTAATGGTTACAAAAATGAAGAAAATAAGTTCATAGCACACGGAAAGGAAAGTTAGAGAAAGAAAAACATGTTGGATAGCTTTTACATGAAGTCTTTTGCCAGTTATAGCTAAAGTGATGAAACTTCAACTTCTTTCTCACTGCCTTGTATATGTAATAGTATGCAGGTACTCAGTATGTCACCACGGAACAGACAGACCAACGGTTGAGGGGTTTATTAACAGGAATCGGGTTCTCCGCACAGGGAGGAAGCAGTAGAATATAACTAACAATAAAACAGTGCAAAAATATGGGAGTCAAACAGTGTAACAGAAGCAAGCAGGATTTTACTCTTCGCCACGACAGCACCCCACTTGAGAGAGGGATCCACCCCACTGGAACAGGAAACCTACAGAGAAATAAAAGGGGGTAGTCCACCTCTCCTACTCAGTTTAGGGTTCCTGTGGGAACGACAGGACTTCTACAGGACATACCTGGGCTTTGCATGCCGCCTGTGCGGTATCTGCGAGAACGGCAGGGGCTGCAGCCTAGAAGCAGCGTCGGGGGAGTTCCGCTAGACGGCTCCCTCCTCGTCTGGAGAATTATGCAGATGGCCGGGTCCAGGGAGGGCCGCCCGGCATCATCTGCATCGGGCGGCAGTGCGGGATGAAGCCTTGGCCGGCTGGAGTCGGGTAAGGTGAGGGCAGCGTTCCCATTGAGGTCCGGTGTTAAAATCCCGGACCGCGCATGCGCCGACCGCTGTATTACAGATTACCCCGGAAATGGAAGGTAAACTTCCGGGGCGTCCAGGCCAGATCTGCGGCAGGGGAGGAAGCGCCGACTTGCGCATGTGCACTGCGCACAGAAAGGGTGCACTATTTAAACCGCTAAACGAGGGTAATTCGGCGATGCAAGATGTCATCTCCAGGTGCCATGGACCCCACAACAGGAGATCCAGTACCCCCACCAAAGATCATGCCAGAGGATCCTCTGAGACCGCTCGTAAAAGCGATGGATCCAGGACAGGATCTCTGCCTTCTGATCCGGTACTAATTGCTTCACTGGGTGAGTTTTTAACTCTGCCTATTAAGCTGACATTGTCTCCCTCCTCTCTCTTTTTCTCCTTCTCCCGCTATGTTTTATGACTACCAGACTAAAAAACGACAAAAAACAAAACATAAGGAATGTGCCTTGTGTAGCCAGCCCCTTCCAGACTCATACCCCAAAAAGCTTTGTAAAGACTATTTCAAGGAAACGAAACAGGGAGCAGCAGTGTCCATTACGGACTTACGTGCCATTATTAGGGAGAAACTAAAAACTATGGCCCAGGAAAAAACGCATAAAAGTAAATCTAGAATACCAACACCTGTCAGATTCTGAAAGTGACCAAGCTGTATTTTCGGAAGCCTCCCTATCATCATCACCATCATCTTCATCGGAGATCGAGGGACGCTCATGTTTTCCCTTAGACAGTGTGGACAATTTGGTAAAATCAATTCGGAATACCATGGGGTGTGAGGAGACAAAGGGTGCGCAAACCACGCAGGACATAATGTTTGCAGGTTTATCAGAGAGAAAGATGTTTTCCAGTTATACCAGCAGTGAAAGCATTAATTAAGAGTGGGAGAAACCGGATCAAAGAAGTTTTCTACTCTCTGCGTCAAAACGAAAATATCCGTTTAGTGACTAAGAACTTCTTAAATGGACCAAAATCCCTAAGGTCGACGCAGCCGTAGCTTCTACCTCTAAGCAGTCCACTCTACCTGTGGAGGATGCGGGACTTCTTGTCGATCTTTTGGATCGTAAAGCTGAGTCATCCCTTAAGCGATCTTGGGAAGCGACTACAGGAATATTCAAACCTGCAGTAGCCAGCACTTGTGCTGCACGGTCAATGCTCATTTGGATTGACCAGTTAGACCAGCAGATTGAAAATAAAGTTTCGAGAGAAAAACTGCGGGCGGCCATCCCCTTAATACGAGGGGCGGCAGCCTTTATGGCGGACGCATCCGCCGACTCTCTCCGTTTGGCAGCAAGATCTGCTGGCCTCGTGAATAATGCAAGACGAGCGCTATGGATGAAAAGCTGGAAAGCGGACACGCAGTCAAAATCTAAAATATGCGCAATCCCATGTGAGGGTGAGTACTTCTTTGGTAAAACCTTAGACGAAATACTCAAGAAGGCAAAGGACAGGAAAAAAGCTTTTCCTGACTCCTCTATTCCCTTTTACAGGAGGGCTTTTAAGAGGAGACCGTTTGGCAAAAGAAGGCAAACGGATAGGTCATCAACATGGACTTCTAAAGGGGACAAACAAAGAGGTACCATATTCAGAAGACCCAACCTCCCAAAAGAGAACAAATACTGATGATATACCAGTAGGGAGCAGATTGAAATTTTTCTCCACCCAGTGGGAGAAAATAACATCTAGTTTGTGGATTTTAAATATTGTCCAAGATGGAATTAAATTACAATTCTCTCACATTCCCCACGAAGCATATATTATAACATCCCTCAGCTCGCCTACACAACAGGCATTGGAGCTTGAAATTGAAACCTTGTTATTAAAACGGGTTTTAGTCCAGGTTCCTGAAGGACCGGAAAGTAGGGGATTCTACTCTCCCTTACAGAGCTGCCACTAGAAATTTCGGGGCCCCATACTGGCAAAATTTTCGGGGCCCCCTTGAGACTCCGCCCAGGCTCCACCCCAGCCCCGCCTCCAGGCTCCACCCCTCGAACTGTCCACAGTCCCACCGCTCTCTCTTGGAAAAACTCCACTTCTCACCAATCACACATTAACAGTTCCCATCACCAGATCACATACATAGCAGGCAGCTTTTGTTTTGGCCAAAAGATTTTTTTAAGCCGCCACCATGACACGGTAGACACTTTTGGCCGGGCCCTACTCTACTGTAACCTATTAAATATTTGTTAAAATATGCAATACAATTTAGGTATATTTTTATTTATTTTTCAATTTTTAAAATGACCAATAATATCACATACAAGGAACAAATACCACAACACCATGACCAGACCACATATTACCACCACAGTGATCGAATAATATCACATACAAGGAACAAATACCACAACACCATGTCCAGACCACATATTACCACCACATAGTGACTGAATACTACAATTCTGATCAGTAATTTAAAAAAAAAGCACCATACTATCACCATAAGTGCCATTATACACAGGAGATCTGTACTTAGTATGCAATGTCTGTGTACAGATAATATAGTGATCACTAGTGAAATTATACACAGGAGCTCTGTATACAGTGTATAGTGTCAGTGTATAGGTAACACACTAACTCACCAGTGACGTCTCTAGGCGAAGTCCTTCATCTTTCATCCAGCACAGACCGCAATCATTTCATCCAGCCAGGACTTCTCTCTGCAGGAAATAACACAGTTATCTCGAGCTCCGCTTGCAGAACACATTACTTAATTTTTCACAACTTCTACATTACACCACATGAAGAAGGCGAGATAGTATCACTCTATACAGTAACAGGACCGCCCCCCATTTAAAACAGTATACTCAAAAAATAAAATAAATACATCACTGCAGTAATAATATCCCTAAATTATCCCCTATGGTATTAATAATATCCCCAGCCTGGCCCCGTGTGTCTCATTCCTGGCGTCAGCCAGATGTTCTCCCATCCTGCCCTCATGAGTATCCATTCTGCCCCATATGATCTCCCCATCCTGCCCCATATGATCGCCCCATGTGATCTCTCCATCCTGCCCCATCTGTCTCCATCATATCCATCCTGCCCCATGATCCTGCACGATCTGTCTCCAATTCTGCCCCCAGTGTCTCCAATCATGCCCCATGTCTGCAATCCTGACACTTGTCTCCAATCATGCCCCCTGTGTCTCCAATCCTGCCCCATCTGTCTCCAGTCATGCCCGCATGTCTTTCATCCTGCCCCATATCTCCATTCTGCCCCGTGTCTCGCATTCTGCCCCAATGTCCAGCATTCTGCCCTACTGTGTCCAGCATTCTGCCCCAATGTCCAGCATTCTGCCCCACTGTGTCCAGCATTCTGCCCCACTGTGTCCAGCATTTCTGCCCCACTGTGTCCAGCATTTCTGCCCCACTGTGTCCAGCATTTCTGCCCCACTGTGTCCAGCATTTCTGCCCCACTGTGTCCAGCATTTCTGCCCCACTGTGTCCAGCATTTCTGCCCCACTGTGTCCAGCATTTCTGCCCCACTGTGTCCAGCATTTCTGCCCCACTGTGTCCAGCATTTCTGCCCCACTGTGTCCAGCATTTCTGCCCCACTGTGTCCAGCATTTCTGCCCCACTGTGTCCAGCATTTCTGCCCCACTGTGTCCAGCATTTCTGCCCCACTGTGTCCAGCATTTCTGCCCCACTGTGTCCAGCATTTCTGCCCCACTGTGTCCAGCATTTCTGCCCCACTGTGTCCAGCATTTCTGCCCCACTGTGTCCAGCATTTCTGCCCCACTGTGTCCAGCATTTCTGCCCCACTGTGTCCAGCATTTCTGCCCCACTGTGTCCAGCATTTCTGCCCCACTGTGTCCAGCATTTCTGCCCCACTGTGTCCAGCATTTCTGCCCCACTGTGTCCAGCATTTCTGCCCCACTGTGTCCAGCATTTCTGCCCCACTGTGTCCAGCATTTCTGCCCCACTGTGTCCAGCATTTCTGCCCCACTGTGTCCAGCATTTCTGCCCCTGTCTGTGTCCAGCATTTCTGCCCCTGTCTGTGTCCAGCATTTCTGCCCCTGTCTGTGTCCAGCATCTCCTCTGCCCCAGCATGCCCAGTATTCTGCCCCCGTGTCCAGCATACTGCCCCGCGCCCCCTCCCCTGGATCGCCGCTACCAAAAAAAAACAAAAACTTCTTACCTTGCCATGCTCCCGCGGCGGGCGAAGCTCCTCCACGCAGGTGAAGGACGCACTCGCCGGCGGCTGACGATGACGTCAGACGCCGGCGAGGTGCGACTGCGCACTGCCGCCGTTCAAGTCAGCTGCCAGCCTCCGACTGGCTGGCGGCGACTGTTAACTATTGACGTGCGGGCACGGGCCCGCACGTCAATAGTGAGCCACAGCGCCTGCAGGGGGGGCCATCAGGGCATGACAGCCATGACTGGCGTATGGGGCCCGGTGGGCAGAGGGGGCCCGCATCGGGCCCCATACGCCAGTCATGGCTGTCATGCCCTGATGGCGGCCCTGCTCCCTTATTCCTAATTTCCAAACCCGACGGTTCATTCAGGACAATCATAAACCTTAAAAAAACTCCATTCATTTATTGAAAACCATACATTTAAAATGGAATCCATTAGATCCACTATAAAACTCCTTTTTCCATACTGTATGATGGGAGGCATTGATCTAAAAGATGCTTATTACCATCTCCCCATCCATGACAGATACCAGAAATTCTTCAGGGTAGCAGTGACAATCAACGGCAAGATTCGTCATTTCCAGTACGCAGCCATGCCCTTCGGCCTTTCTACAGCGCCAATGATCTTCACCAAGATAATGCTAGAGGTGATGGCCTATCTTCACCAAAAAGAAACATTAATTGTGCCCTACCTGGATGACTTTTTGGACATAGGAAATTCAGTTACTCAATGTGCTGACCGCTTGGCTCACACAATTTCCTCTCTACAGGATCTAGGCTGGGTCATCAATACCAACAAATCCAAACTTACTCCACTTTCCCGTCAAGCGTTCTTGGGGTTCCATCTAGACTCCATGTTCCATGAGTAATAACGCCATCTCATACTATAACCACTGACGCCAGTCCTCACGGATGGGGCGCTCATATGGGGAATGATTTTTGCCAAGGGTTGTGGGACATGGAAGAACGCTGCGACTCCTCTAACCTTAAAGAACTAAATGCAGTAAAATACGCCTTATACCATTTTCTCCCACAGCTTCGGGGAAAAGACGTCTGAATCCTTTCCAACAACACCACCACAGTGGCGTATCTAAACAGGCAAGGAGGCACTCGATCAGAGACTCTGATGTCTTCTGCTGGAGAAATCTTGAATCCAGCAGAAAGTCACCTGACATCCCTTACTGCGCTTCACATAAGAGGGGAAAGCAACCAGCAGGCAGACTTCTTAAGTCGACACACCTTAAGACAGGGGGAGTGGTGCCTAAACCATCATATCTTTCAAGACATAGTATCCCTATGGGGTCGGCCTCAAATAGATCTTTGCCACAAGAAAGTCCGGAGATTTGCCTCCTTATCTCCAGCAGATCATCCGGACATTCTGGATGCTCTCCAAGCCCCTTGGCAGTTCCGTCTGGCATACGCCTTTCCTCCGATGATATTACTACCACAAGTCATACGCAAAATCAGAGAAGAAGGAGCAAGAGTGATACGGATAGCTCCATTCTGGCCCAAGAGACCATGGTTCTCGTGGCTGCAAACATGTCGATCTCAGACCCTTGGGTCCTCCCCTCGACACCCAACCTTCTCTTCCAGGGACCGTTTTTCCACCCTCAGGTGGACAATCTCCATCTGACGGCCTGGAATTTGAGAGGCAGATGCTAAAATTAAGGGGGTTCTCGGAGGCATTGATTAACACACTCCTCCAGAGTAGAAAACATTTCACCACAAGAATTTATACAAGGGTATGGAAGAAATTCCTACAATTCCATACATCTCCCAACACGTCAGAAATTCCGATAACCATCTATCCTGGAATTTCTTCAAAAAGGAGAGAACTAGGTTTAACTGTAAACACTTTAAAGGTTCATGTTTCAGCACTAGGAGCCCTCTATGGCCATAACATTGCGGGAAATAGATGGGTATCCCAATTTATCACAGCCTGCGAACGGATAAATCCAGTTAACATACCCAGAATTCTACCCTGGGATCTAAATTTAGTTTTACAAGCCCTAACAGACTCTCCATTTGAACCAATAGACTCAATACCCATCAAAAGCCTATCACTAAAAACGGCCCTCTTGGTAGAACTGACTTCAGCTAGGAGAATCCGTGACATCCAAGCTCTTTCTATAGATCCACCTTTCCTGCTAACTTTTCAGGATAAGTTGATTCTTAAACCAGACCCTTCCTACCTTCCCAAAGTAGCAAAGAAATTCCATAGGTCAAAAGAAATAATTTTGCCCACTTTCTTCAGTAATCCCTCCACTCCTGAGGAACAGAAGTACCACACTCTAGATGTTAAGAGTAGTGTTAAAATACATTGAAAGGACCAGCAGCTGGCGACAGTGTAGGGCTCTGTTTATATCCTTCCAGGGTCACAAGAAGGGTCATGGAGTAACAAAAAACACCTTATCCCAGTGGATCAGACAGTCTATCAGACTGGCTTATTCCGCGAGGAAAGAAAACCCTCCGGAAGGCATAACAGCGCACTCTACCAGAGCTATGGCATCCTCCTGGGCAGAAAGGGGAGAGGTCCCAATTGAAACTATATGTAAGGCGGCAACTTGGTCAAATCCTTCTACCTTCTATAATCACTATAGGCTTGACCTATCGTCAACTTCTGACCTAAACTTTGACAGGACTGTCCTCGGCACGGTGGTTTCCCTTCCCCCTCTGTAAGATCTCCAGTGGGGTGCTGTCGTGGCGAAGAGTAAAAAGCCGGATTACTCACCGGTAGTGCTGTTTTAGTGAGTCCATGACAGCACCCTCTTACATCCCTCCCTAGATAAATATAGTATACTAGCTATTGAACCCGTTCTACGCCCGGGTGGCGAGCATTTATATTGGTATATGGTCTCCATCCTGGTATGTGCTGCTCCCATCCTGCGTCCCCATCCTGTCATGTGCTGCACCCATCCTGCGTCCCCATCCTGTCATGTGCTGCTCCATCCTGCGCCCCCATCCTGTCATGTGCTGCTCCCATCCTGCGCCTCCATTCTGACATGTGCTGCACCCATCCTGCGCCACCATTCTTTAATTTGCTGCTCCCATCCATATGCCCCATACGCTGCTCCATAAAGGTTTATGGCCCCCATAAGATGCTCCATAGTATATGCCCCATACACTGCTCCATAAAGGTTGATGGCCCCCATAAGATGCTCCACAGTATATGTCCCCGTACGCTGTTCCATAAAGGTTTATGGCCCCCATAAGATGCTCCATGGTATATGCCCCCGTACACTGCTCCATTATGGTTTATGGCCCCATAAGATGCTGAACAATATAGCAAAAAGAAGGTAATGAACCACTCACTGAAAAAATGGGTGCCCAAAGAATTATGTATAAAATAGCAAAAAGGGAAACCTAAAATATAACATTTAATAAATACTAATTAAAAAACTATACGACACAACAATACATATAATGACAAACTCATGTATTGACCAACAGGTCAATCAGACAGAGAACTGATAAACAGTCCACAGAGGGAAAAAACAGTAGTAAATTTGGAACCCTACACAACCTTCAGGGCTTATTATCGTAATATGCACCCAGTCAGGTAAAGCAGAGGAAACCAATATAACAAGTATGTACTACTGTAAAAAAAAATATAACTTGAGGTTCTATATAAGGTGAACGGGGAAAATACCACTATCTATCACCAATAAGAAACCTTCAAATACATGGGGATACACATAAAGCTACTGGAACAATCTCACCCAGATGTGATGCTGCAGCATATTGAAATGTGCTCCCCATGTCAAAATCAGAGTCCTATGGATCAGGTTCCGACCGTCTAAGATCCGTTGGACTCCCGGACCACTTCCTGCGTAAAAGACCACCTCCCATGGGGAGCACATTTCAATATGCTGCAGCATCACATCTGGGTGAGATTGTTCCAGTAGCTTTATGTGTATCCCCATGTATTTGAAGGTTTCTTATTGGTGATAGATAGTGGTATTTTCCCCGTTCACCTTATATAGAACCTCAAGTTATATTTTTTTTACAGTAGTACATACTTGTTATGTTGGTTTCCTCTGCTTTACCTGACTGGGTGCATATTACGATAATAAGCCCTGAAGGTTGTGTAGGGTTCCAAATTTACTACTGTTTTTTTTTTTCTCTTTGGACTGTTTATCAGTTCTCTGTCTGATTGACCTGTTGGTCAATACATGAGTTTGTCATTATATGTATTGTTGTGTCGTATAGTTTTTTAATTAGTATTTATTAAATGTTATATTTTAGGTTTCCTTTTTACCCCATAAGATGCTCCATTGTATATGCCCCCTGTAAGATTGCTCTCACTAAGTGTATTGGGGGACACTCGCTTGGCACGGGATTGACGTAGTCAGGTACGATTTTTGAACACAAAACAGTCCATACGGTTTATTAAAGGGTCATAAACCGGGTTATGCACAGTTCACATTATACATTCCATAGGACACAATAGGCACCAACTGGTGATATTAACAATAAAGCAGCTTTGTCTTAACACTTCATTTACGGCTTTGACTCACGGACACTAAACATGCTGGACCTCTCACTTCGTCCAGTTCCCATGGGTGTCCGTACGCCGTACACTTCACCAATGTCCTTGGAGCACAACAGGCACCAACATACGACAATACTCACGTTTACGGCTTTGTCTCACAGACAGTAAACATGCTGGGCCTCTCACTTTGCCCAGTTACCATGGGTGTCTGTACGCCGTACACTTCACCAATGTCCCAAGTCACATACAGTGCATAGGACACTGGGTCGCGGTCTCTAAACACGCCGAACCTCACTCCGTTCAGTCACCGTAGGAGACCACATAGTTCATGGAACATCACAAGCACCAACAGTGTGTAAGGTACCTGACGGGAGCTCCTGCTCCACCTGCTGACTCCTTGTCAGTTCACTCCTTCAGGAAAGCTGCCTCACAGGGATCACCAACTTGCCTGGGCGGCATATCTTAGTCAGTCCAGACCCACCGAAGGACGGTAGCTTCCCCACATGAACCGCACATGTGACCTGTCCAGGTGCTATTCAGGACCTCGTCCAACACCCCAGGCCACCCGCAAGTCCAAAGCCCCACCATGTGCTATTCAGAACTCCTACTCCCAGGAAATTCCACACAGGTTGTTCAGTGTGCTATTCAGGACTCCTACTCCCAGGAAAATCCAACACACCAGGCTCACCAGGTCCAAAGCCCCACCATGTGCTATTCAGAACTCTTACTCCCAGGAAATTCAACACAGGTGGTTCAGTGTGCTATTCAGGGATCCGGTCCTACTCCCAGGACCTCCCAACACACAGGCTCTCCAGGACCTTCCACTGGAACCACACAGGGACACACAGGTCACTCACAGCGACCATGCACAGGAACCATGTGACCCACACCCTGGTCACATTATATACCCTTAACCACTCCCCTAGATGGGAGTGTGGATGTGTGGCTAGTTTGTCCCACCCATCTCACACAACTAGCCTAGTAAGTCACCCTTACAGCTACACCATACATATACACACTTGAGGGACTATCCCAGAACAACAACATTGCATCAGACTTACTACGCAGACTCCCTCTGCGACACATATCGGCCATTCACAGCACAGCCAGTCACTGTCTCACCACGATTATCACAATAGATATGCCTCCATGCACATCCCAAAGAGCACTCACAGCGCCCCCTAGCTGTCACAGGGGTCACTGCATCACACCCCGTACACTGCTCCATAAAGGTTTATGGCCCCCATAAGATGCTCCATTGTATATGCCCCCGTACACTGCTCCATTATGGTTTATGGCCCCATAAGATGCTCCATTGTATATGCCCCCGTACACTGCTCCTTTATGGTTTATGGCCCCATAAGATGCTCCATGGTATATGCCCTGTATGCTGCTGCAATATATGAAAAAAAAAATACCATACTCTCCTATCGTCGCTGGGCGACGAGTGCTGGGGGGCCTGAGCAGGCGGGGACACCGGCGCGCTGTGGTGGTCAGGTGCCGGTATCGCCGCTAGTTCAGGCCCCCCAGAACTTGCTATATTCACCTGGCCCCGTTCCACCGCTGCGCGCCGCCATCTTCCGGCTCCTCTGGCTGTGACTGTTCAGTCAGAGGGCGGCGCGCATTAAGCGCGTCATCGTACCCTCTGAACTGAACATCACAGGCAGAGGACCCGGAAGATGGAGCGGCGCGCAGTGGTGGAACGGGGCCAGGTGAATATAGCCGATACTTGCCCTCCTGGCGGTCCCTGCTTCTCTGTTGGAGATCGCGGTGTGCGTTCAGTGTTTACGCATACCGCGATCTCCTGGGAGCGTCACTCTGTGGGGGCCGGACTGCGCCGGCGCTTGCGCAGTCTATAAAGGCTTCGGACAGAGTGACGCTCCCAGCGTTATATTATAGATACTACTGAGTAAAATTCTTTTAATCATACATAAGCAAATAAGTTTGAAAATGAAATAAATGATATTTGCTTAATACTGGCGGTCCTCCGGGTACTCTGAAATCAAAACTGAGGAGGAGAGGCAGACTGCCCCCTTTTATTTCTCTGTAGGTTTCCTGTTCCTGCGGGGCGGATCCCTCTCTCCAGTGCGGTGCTGTCGTGGACTCACTAAAAGAGCATTACCGGTGAATAATCTGGCTTTTCTTGAGAAAAGAACACTTATCAGTCTGATGAGGACTTGCTTGAAGGGTCGTCTTCTCCAACGTAGGTGCCGAGAAACCGCGGCACTTGTCGTCCCTCTGTTGTCCTTGGGCTGAGTAGTCTCTAGGAATCCGCTGCCTGGGATTTCGGGAGTTAATGTGGTATGCACAGGCTCTGAGTCTTTAGCTTTTACAGCACAGCCTATCCTGGGAAAACGATGATCAATCTATTAAGTCTCTCACCAGGAATCAAGGGCTCTGCACTGATACCGTGGGTACCAGGGGTCACAGTCTCTGCACGGGCCAATGTCTCTGCACGGGTCTCAAAGCATCCCTCTCCAGTCACAGCAGAGTCCGCTTTCATGTACTCACAAGATGCAGTCTTTCTGGGCAATCTCCCTGTATTTTTCCTCTGACCAGGATATCGCTCTCTCTCTCCCGGAACGCAGCTGCGCCCTGCTCTGACCGCTGCTCACGCTGCTCTGCTCCTTGCATGCACGCCTTTCCTGCTCTCTGCCCGGCTTCCTTCCTGTCCCAGTCTCTAAGTCTGCCCCCTGGGGAACCTGTAGCACAGCTCAATGGTTCCAGGCATAGAGCCGAGAAGGTAACCGCCCCCGGACTCTTCTTGTGCTTCACCTCCTTACATATACAGTTTTCTTTCACAGAATTTTTACCTCCGTCATAGAGCTCTCACCCCACCCCTGTAAACAGTCCACGGTGTTCCTTCTCAGTTCATCTATACAGTCTTCTCCCACATGAGTACATTGCATCTCAACCACTGCAGCCCATCACCTTCTTCTTTACAGCCCCATCTAGCAAAGTGAGGAGCATGATCGCCGCTGCTTCTCATGCTATACGCGGAACTCTTAAGTAGGAAAAGATAATTAGAAGTACAGCCAGAGAGGGAGCCGGAATACTGTTCTTCCTTCATTCATTCATTCATTCATTCATTCATTCATGCATGTATGTTTCAGTAGAAGAATCTGGGATCTCAAATGTGCAATTTTATAACTTCAGTACTGCCTATATACGAATGTCGGCAGTGATGTTGCGTATACTTGGCAGTGCTGTTCAGGGTCAGTCAATACGGAATATTACCAAATTGGCATCACAGCCCACATAAGTTGCCGACATATTCTTAGACATATTAAAAAAAAAAAAAAAAAAATTACGGTAAATAATGTACTAGGCAAAAGTTTTACACAGGTGTGGAGGAAATGCTGCAAAATAAGTGGATTTTTGTTTTTTCTTTTAAGTAAAGTTGCATTTTTTTAATTTCTAAAAATAGAGAGTGAACAAAATAGAAATCTAAATCAAATGAATATATCTGCTGATAACATGACTGTATAAGGACAGATTGATCTACTAGTGATCGTTCTGTGCCCATCATTCTTCCTCAGCTGATGTAAAAAGGCCGAGAAACAACTTCAATATTGTCAATCACTCTCCCTCGTGTTTAACGGCCTGAAATCCGTGCATGTAAATACAACAGAAATGTTTGTGTGATGGGGCAATATGTTAGTATTTGGGGCCCCACTTTGTCTTATCACATTATGTGATATGCAGCATGGTAATTTTTGTCTATTTTTAGGGTTGCCTTTGGGAATCTGTCAGACTACAGAAAGAATCAATAAGTGGTTACAGCTTGGAAGGTACTATTGTGTAATTGTTACTTGTTGGATACATATGTAGAAAATTCTGTAAAGTCATAATGTGGGATATTATAAAATCAGAAGTAAAAAAGAAAAATGCTCAATAAATGCTCCAGAAAATTACTTGGGATGTTGCCTAATTTTAAAGGGGTTTTCCAGTTTTAGACTTTGGACCCAAAACATTCAGTAATGTACAATAGTAAAATCACATTGTACTCTCCCTCCCCGGGTCCAGCAAAGGCTTCCTGGCAAGTAGCTGGGCTAAGTGATTGACTACAGCGGTGATGTGAACTGTTAACTTGACATCACCCCCTGCAGCCCAAGCATGAAGACAGGAGTAGAGGTGGAGAACTGGAGCTGGACCCAAGGATGGAGAGTACAAGCTGATTTTTTGTATCTATACATATTGGGAAATGTTTGGCATTCACTTTTCTAGAAGGGGAAATTCCTTTAACACCTTGCGGATGCAGCTATTGTACATTTTATAGTGTGAATAAAAGGTCGTCAAATCAGACTAATAATCTTAATGACCTATGACATATTTCATCTTGGGTCACTAAGGAAAGTATAAAGCCGACTGAGAAGCTCAGCCTGCTTCTTACCAGGTGGATGCTGGCTGTTATATAGATGGTATCCATCTGTAACATTTCAAATGTAGCTTTCAATCTCTGATAGCGTACTTTTATATATCTGTGCCTGTGTAAGCGAATGGGATCCAAACAACCTCCCCCTGTGATGAGCTCATGTGGGACCGATGGGTTACCCTCAAAGCTAGTGGCCTTCAGCAAAGCCGTTTTTGTCCTCCAGTAACGCTTAGTCACAGAAGGATGTCACCTTAACTAAATATTGCAATGATCACAGTTTCCTAAGAAAACTTAAAAAAATAAATTGTCCCTCTTTGCACCTTCAAAAAAAATGTAAGTGTTTAAAATAACTATTTCATGACACACAGCTCCATTGTAACATTACAAAAAAAAGTCAAAGGAAATGGCTACACAGCCCAAATTTTATATATATTATGACCATTTTGGTTTTGCCACAATCCTGTTGCAGTTCTCTAGCGTTCAAATAGCAGCAAAAGACTTGGGAACTGTGGAGTTCTGCATACATAAGACAAGTGTCAACTCAGAAAAACACGTAGAGCCAGGCTACAGTTGCGACTTTATGTGGGCGTTTTCTCCTTCACCTCTGATGCGGCTGTGTTTTGATTGGCCAGAGTCATAGAGAATAGAAAGCAAACGTGCAACACCCACGTAGAAGTTTTGTGTTCTACCCGCAGTTGAATGGAATATTTGCATATTGGGTACTCTTTATTACCGAGGGGTATAACTTTGGAATGGAGGGGCATGGGAGAAACATTGGCGCAAATAGAGGAGGTACTCAGTTTAAATTGAACTTAGTTTAAAGAGGGCCTGTCGCCGGTTTTTACTCTTTATACCCACTGCTCCTTTAAAATACTGTATATAATTTTTTTTTATACATTCTTAAAATCCACCTCATGGTTCTAAGGATATGTGCCTTTTAGTGTCAATGTTTCTGGGCTTTACCAAGGGGAGGGTTGCTCAGAGTAATTATTCAAAGCAGCCTAAAGACATACCCCAGATAATACTGTGACACCCCACCTTAATAATGACCATGACCATTTAGCATGAAACAAAAAGCCTCATACTGCTGTTGATACCAAAAAGTCCATACCTCCATTTGGAAGATTTAAAAAAAAAAAAGTAAAAAATTGAATAGTCAAGAGAGCAGCAAGAATAAAATATGAGCAAAGATTAACCATTTCTGACTTATTAGCGAGTCCTCTTTAAGTTTCGAAATGCGTAACCACTATATAAATTAAAATTTTGAACATTACTAATGGTTTTTATTCCTTACAGTTTCAAAATATTGTGAGCAAATAAGAACAAAGTTTACATTGTCAGGCAACAAACCCATACTTAGTAATTCTATTAGATGAGCAGGGGCATAACTACAATAGGTGCAAGGGTTACAATAGCACCTGGAGCCGAAGAGGCCCAAAAAGTAGTGAACAACCCCTTTAAGCAGCAGATATTTAGATCTCTAGTCGGCTGTTCACATTGATAAATTGTAGCAAAAGGATATGAAATCCAGAGTAGCTTAGAAAGTATTGCTTGGTCAGGATACAATTGTATTCACTGCTTGCCAGGTTTAAGAGGGTTTTCTGCCTGTGCATTCAAAGGGATTGTCCAGGTTCTTTTAAATGATGACCGTGTACGCTGAGCATGTTGTTATGATTACCCGTGCTGCCAATGCGATTGGACGTTGAGGTGCTGCAAGTGACTTGCATAGTTGTGGTCACGTGCCCACTAGATATGCTTAGTTTCTCACCAAAGAAGAGAACTGAGAGAAGCCAAACACATCTAGTAGGCACCTGACTGTAAGAATGAAAGTCATACACACATGTTGTCAGATGAGCGGCAGATTGCACACGTCACGATTCAGCAGTCTGTTGTCACCTAGATTGACTGACTGTAGACTTTTGTCCCAAACCTGGAACCCAATTGCCCAACTTAGTACCTAGTTAAATTGTTCCACAAATGCTTTAGATGATGCAAACTGCTTAAAGCATTATATAAGTTATCATCTTGGTTCATTTAGGTAAAATGCTAGAATAAGAAGTAGTTCCAATTATAAAGTTAATATTTTCCTTGATCTTTGGAAACATTCACCTTTGTTCTTGTTTTTTTTTAAAGAATGTAATAGACAGAAACTATTAAGTATACACCTTAAGGTTCCTCAATCCATCAATAACAAGGCGGCAAAATACATCAAGATGAAGTTTGAAATGAAGCACGCCATCCAGAATGCTGCAATTAAAACGTACGGAGCGGATCTTCAAATGGTACGACCACGTCATAACCTCATCCACTGACCTGGCTCTGGTGCAATATTATAGTTAAAAGCAAAAATGTTATTTACCGTTTTGTAAAGCGTTTTTTTTTTTTTTTTTTTGCCCAATGAGAAGATGGTAATCGGGCTACTCTGTGATGGCGGTTATAATGTATAATGCGCAGCCCATGCTTCTGTAGGCTGTAAATATACAGTAGCTGCTACAACTACAGAAGAGATCTTGTCGTGTAAGGGTCTGTTTATATCGACCGACTGGCGACCCGATGCAACCGCTGATCGGTAAACCATTAAATGTCTGCCGATCGGTGAATGCCTTTTTGCACAGGCAGACTAGAGCAATTGATGTGCACTGAGCAATATGTAATCTGCAATAGCTTGCTAAGAGGTCCTAGACTGCCAAGGTTCTCTGCAGTGCAATTCCTATTTACGTAGAGTGATACACCGCCAAGAACTATGATCTTTTGAGCTGTGCAAAAGATCATTTCACCCAAAGAACAAGCATTCTGTTTATTTATTGGGTGATCTGCAGCCTATTTACCTTGAATGATTATCATGAAACAAGTGTCTTTAAGAAAGCACATTCACAAGTATCTTGAAGCTCAAGGCCTCATTCACACACCAGTGCTTTTGTATCATAGTTTTGTCAGTTTGGTGAGTGTCCGTTATTACCATCAGAGTATGATGATGGCACCTGAGCGCTTTCTGGTATTTTGTTTTTTTTCTCCACAGACCTCTTGACTTGCATTTCCTATTTTTATCCAATACTCTTAATCAAGATCAGACATGTCTGTGTATCTACTAGTGAGAAAAATAAACAAACTGATAACCTCAGACCATATGAAAAACTGCGCGCAGTTAGTGGGGGACAGTGTCTGCAATAATAGGAGACCGATTCAACTTTTCACCACTGGCTTCTTCCAGACGCATGCTAGTGCGTTTTTTTCATATGGTCTGAGGTTATCAGTTTGTTTATTCTTCTCACTAGTAGATGATGTTTTACAATTTCCCAGATCATTGTACTTATACCTGCTGCTATTCTACAAGTTTTAGGCATAATAGGCTTCGGTATTTCCTTGTACTCTTATCATTACTGCAGAGGCATGTCGGCTTCATGTATTCTGGTTTATACCTAGCCAGCATGGATTTTTTCTTCTCACTGTTCGCTACTTTTACGGAGATTGGAATATATTTGATGGGTATACCCTTATCTATTTAATATTTGACACTTTCTGTGATTTTCAGTAGTCTGCCACCACAATATATATGTGAGACAAATTTATTTGTATTATTAATTGCTGCTATCATCCCACATGGCATGTATACACTGTATTGATTTAAGGAGTCTTTGCTTCTGGTAGTCTGGACCGGCCTTCTATGTGAGGCATGCTGCTTTTTTAATTTTAGTAATCTTATTCTTTTCATTCCTTAATAAAAAAAAATCTTTCTAAATTATGGATCTAGTCATCCCAATTGGGGTGTGTGTAATATTCATAGGAGACTCGCATACAATATTTACTGCAATATAGCAGTTTTGCATGCAGTATATGGAACAAGCGATCAAAGGATCGCAGGTTCAAGTCTCCTAAGGGAGCTAAAAAAAAAACAATAAAAAATTTATATCACCACCCCTCTCACCCCATTAAAATAATAAAGAAAATAAACATAACTGGAATTGATACATCCATAAAAGTCTAATGTATCAAAATCTAAAAGTAACACGTGGTAAATGCTATAAAGAAAAAAAATCTTGTAAAAAATTGTTTCCAGGTCGTCCACATGACAGCACCACAGGAGGTTGCTCTTCATATCCTTGATAGGGACAGGAACACAGAAGAGGTTAAATAGCCCCTCCCCACCTCCACCCCTCAGTGTTTTCCTGTCCCTATCAGGGACGGACGCAGGAGAGAGATCTCCAGGAAGATCAAGATTTTACCTGATGAGAAATCAGGTCTCGGTCGAGCAGGAGCTCCCGTGTGCGGTCCCATCCTCCTGGAGGGGGCTCTGGCCGCGAGGATCCGGAGGTCGCAGGATACCGACGGAGGTCCCTCCGCGACCGGGTAGAGCTGTGTGCTCCCCATAAGTCTGCCTCAACCCCTTACAAGGGGCTCTGAGACAGCAGCTGCGGCGGCGGTGCTGAGCGCTCCCCTCAGGCTCCACGTGCGGCCGGTGCTGGCGCTGTACCCGGGACTTCCGGTCCGGCGCTCCGGTCGAGTGACTACTTCCGGGGGGCGTGGCCGGATTCCCGGGGTCGGCAGCGTTTCCGGGCGCCGGGTAGCTGCGGGAAGGCCGGGGGGGGGAGAATGAAGACCGGAACAGCATCCGGACTATGCGCCAGGAAGGTCCCAGGCTGGTCGGCGTGCGTTCCAGATGACGCATGCGCAGTACAGCTGGGGACCTGAAATCACCGTGTAGGCCAGCAGCTGAGCTCGGAAGGAGGACGAATCAGATGTCTTGAAGCTGGGTAAGATTGACTACTTAATGACTGACATCTGACAGCACATTTGACCCAGGAAGATGGAAGGTGCTACTCGCCCAGACGTCCAATCCTTAGAGCTAGCCACGGACCATGTGAGTAGTACGTGGTATGGGATGCATTGCAGAACTTTAGTTCCGTAGCTACAGGGATCTCCTTTACGTTTTCAGGATAAGGACATTCCCGAGAGGTCAGCTACTAAAAAAAGGACTATGAGATGCCCATTGTGCACCACCAAACTCCCAGAGGGATATAAGAAGAAATTATGCGAAAAATGCATCGCTAAACTTCTTAAAGATGAACAGGCTTCGCTGTTGGATAATATCAAATCCATGATTAGAGACGAAGTCCAAGCTACAGTGTCTACAATGGTGCCACCCCAGTCTCCGCGGCCTAAAAGGCCTAGATGGGATATAGATGCGAGTTCCGAGGAAGGAGAGGTCTCAGGTTATTCCGATCCCGGCTCGGATGAAGAGGACAATACATTTACTGTGCTTCCAGAAGAACGAAAGAAATACTTGTTCTCATCCGAAAATACGGATATACTGCTAAAAGCAGTAAGAAGCACTATGAAAATAGAAGACTCGTCTGAGCCTTTATCAGTTCAGGACGAGATGTTTGGGGGCCTGAGAACTCGCAGGAATAGAGTTTTCCCGGTCAACAATCACATAACTGCAATGATAATGGAAGAGTGGGAAGATGTGGGAAAAAAATTAGTAGTCCCGAGAGACTTCAAATACCGTCTTCCCTTCGACCCAGAAGAAACTAAAGTCTGGGAGTCGGTTCCAAAGATCGACATTCCTGTGGCCAAAGTCACAAGGAAAACGGCTATTCCCTTTGAGGACTCGTCAGGGTTAAAAGACCCAATGGATAAGAGGTCAGAAGATCTTCTTAAGAAAGCCTGGGAATCGTCAGCCGCCATTATGAAGACGAATATAGCGGCTACCTCTGTAGCAAGGTCCATGAGTCTTTGGGTGGACGAGATGGAGAGTCATATTAAAAATAGAACTCCAAGGGAAGAAATCCTTAAATCATTTTCAGTTTTAAAGATGGCGACTGATTTCATGGCAGATGCTTCAGCGGAATCCGTACGCTTTGCTGCCAGGAATAATGCACTGTCAAACGCAGCAAGAAGGGCCTTATGGCTGAGATCGTGGACGGGAGATACCCAATCCAAGAACAAGCTGTGTTCGATTCCATTCTCAGGTTCTCACGTCTTTGGTCCAGTCCTTGACGAGCTACTTGAAAAAGCGTCTGATAAGAAGAAAGGCTTCCCTGAGGAGAAGCCAAAGAAACCGCAATTCTTCCGAAAAACTCGCTCCCACCCAAGACAGGACTACAGAGGCAAGGGGAAGTCCGGTAGGTGGAGCTACCCTAAAGGAGGCAGAGGAAGAGGTTCCTTTCGAGACCAATCAACAGGACCCAGTAAACAATGACGCCAACAATATAGGAGGGAGACTACAATACTTCCAAGAAGGATGGCAGAACATAACTCAGAATCAGTGGATTCTACAGACAGTGGCACAGGGTTACAGGATAGAGTTTACTCATCCACCCCCCAAGAGATTCTGCGTAACACAGACGGAGTCATCAGCAGTACATCAAAGGCTGATAACAGACATACAGGAACTCTTAGAATTAAACGTCATAATACCGGTACCCCATCATCAACATTTTCAGGGGCATTACTCCAGTCTGTTCTCCATAAGAAAACCAAACGGAGATTACCGAACAATAATAAACTTAAAACCATTAAACAAATGGGTGGCGTACAAACGCTTCAAGATGGAATCTCTCAAATCAATTACACCACTAATAAAAAAGAACTCTGTAATGTGCACGCTAGATCTCAAACATGCTTACTATCATGTTCCCATCCATCCCTCAGATCAAAAAT
This sequence comes from Ranitomeya imitator, assembly GCF_032444005.1. Taxonomy (NCBI): domain Eukaryota; kingdom Metazoa; phylum Chordata; class Amphibia; order Anura; family Dendrobatidae; genus Ranitomeya; species Ranitomeya imitator. The sequence continues at coordinate 293,074,376 of NC_091287.1, read as the reverse complement.
TCCTCAGGTTCGCATTAAGAAACCACAAGAAAATACTTCATTTCCAGTTTCAGTGCCTACCATTTGGTCTCTCCTCTGCCCCAAGGATATTTACGAAGCTCATGACGGAGGTCATGGCCTACTTAAGAGAGAAGGAAGTTCTCATCGCACCATATCTGGACGATCTGTTGCTGATCGCAGATTCATCCCAACAGATGGAAGAATCCTTAGAAATTACCACGTCACTCCTGAAACGTCTGGGGTGGGTAATAAATGCAAAAAAATCGAGTCTCGAACCACAGACGCAAAAGATATTTCTAGGGGTACTACTAAATTCCGAACTGGAATACTCCTTCCTACCAGACCAAAAACAACGGTCAATAAAAAAAGAAATTCAATCAATAAAAAAACGGAAATACATCTCCATCAGGAAAGCAATGAGGATTCTAGGTCTGATGACCTCGTGCATTCCCAGTGTACAGTGGAGCCAGTTTCACTCCAGAACGCTTCAAAGGGAAGTTCTTTCGGTATGGAATGGAACAAAAGATTCACTAGACAACAGGATGTGGTTACCCAGCAGGGTAAAGCAGTCCCTCTCATGGTGGATCGACATAAAAAACCTCAAAAGAGGAAAACCATGGAAAATATCTCCATGCATAAATATAACCACCGATGCAAGCTCAAGGGGCTGGGGAGCCCACATAGAAGGTCGATACCTTCAGGGGACATGGCCACCATCGATACGCGACAGTTCCTCCAACTACAGGGAACTCAGAGCGGTCTGGGAAGCACTAAAAAGGTGCCAACACGAGATTCAGGGACACCACATCCGAGTCTTCTCAGACAACTCGACCACGGTAGCCTTTCTCCTACATCAAGGAGGACCAAGGCACCGTCCACTTCAGGCGCTAGCAGAAGAAATATTCTCCTGGGCGGAAAATACCGTAAAGTCCATCACAGCAGTACACCTAAAAGGTTCACAGAACCAAATAGCGGACTTTCTCAGCAGAGAGAAGGTACAGCCGTCAGAATGGTCTCTAAACGAGGAAATCTATACTCAGTTAATCCAACAGTGGGGCACCCCACAAATAGACTTATTCGCCTCGAGGAGCAATACAAAAACGAAAGAATTCTTTTCGCTAAATCCAAGAGACAATCCAACTGGCATAGATGCATTGGCTCAACATTGGGACATGGAACTCGCATACGCGTTCCCGCCACTAGCCCTAATTCCCAGAGTTCTGAGGAAAATCCAGGAAAGTCTAGCGGTAGTGATCCTAATAGTGCCATATTGGCCCAAGAGGAGCTGGTTTCCTCTGCTGAAGTGGATGGCGGTGGAAGACCCAGTGTTACTACCACTGAGACGGGATCTTCTAATACAGGGACCATTGGTCCATCAAAATCTAAAGATGCTACAACTCTCAGCATGGATCTTGAAAGGGAGATCTTGAGATCAAAGGGACTGTCTGAGTCAGTTATCTCAACTATGAAAAAAAGTAGAAAGCCGGTGACCTCGGCTATATACCAGAAGATTTGGAAAAAATTTTGTGCACAGACCAATACTCCAATATCCGTTCTCCAACAACCAGATATTCCTCAAATATTAAATTTTCTCCAAACAGGTTTTGATATGGGCCTGAGACCTAGTACGCTAAAGGTACAAATCTCAGCTTTAACTGCCTTTTATGACTATCCACTAGCGAATCATCCCTGGATAATGAGATACATCAAAGCTACACAACGTATTAGACCAACAATACGAAGTTCAGTACCCTCATGGAACCTCACTTTGGTACTAAATGAGCTACGGAAAGCTCCATACGAGCCACTTGATCAGGCAGACCTGAAATCTGTGACATTCAAGACTGTTTTCCTCGTCGCAATAACGACAGCAAGGCGAATAGGCGAAATTCAAGCCCTGTCCATAACAGATCCTTACTTAAAGATACAGGAAGATTGCATCGTTTTAAAGTTGGATCCTTCATTTCTTCCAAAAGTTGTGACGGACTTTCACAGAAACCAGGAAATAATTTTGCCTACGTTCTGCCAGAACTACAATAACGAAAAAGAACGTTCTCTTCATTCCCTGGATGTTAAGAGAACAGTATTGCAGTATCTAAAACTTACAGACAGCTGGAGAATTGACTCAAACCTCTTTATCCAGATGTCTGGGAAGAATAGAGGCAAAAAAGCCTCAAAAGCGACTCTGGCTAGATGGATCAAATCTACCATTTGCGCTGCGTATATTTCAGCCGGTGAATCTCCTCCAGATCACCTAAAAGCCCACTCACTGAGAGCAGTATCTGCTTCATGGGCAGAGAGTGCGGGTGCATCCATGGACCAAATTTGTCGGGCGGCAACTTGGTCTAGCTCAAATACCTTTTGCAAGCACTACAAGCTGGACGTTCTCTCAAAGCAGCAGACTAGCTTTGGGAGAAGAGTCCTCCAAGCTGTAATCCCGCCCTAAAAGGAGTTATTTGGTATTTCTCCTGTGGTGCTGTCATGTGGACGACCTGGAAACTAGGAGTTAGTCATACCGGTAACGGTATTTCCAGGAGTCCATCATGACAGCACCCATTATTTGCCCCCCCTTGAACTCTTGTCTGATATGTGATATGAACATGTAGAGAGGAAGTTCAATAAAATTGTGTTGTATCCATCCTAATGTGGTACTTTGTAAAATCACTGAGGGGTGGAGGTGGGGAGGGGCTATTTAACCTCTTCTGTGTTCCTGTCCCTATCAAGGATATGAAGAGCAACCTCCTGTGGTGCTGTCATGATGGACTCCTGGAAATACCGTTACCGGTATGACTAACTCCTAGTTTTGTTTTTGTCTCCACACCATGTTCAATTATGCAAAAAAAAAAAACCTATCAAAACATATGTAGCCCCAAAATTCTATAAAAAATTATCCCTCTAGCAGCTTCATTGATGAAAAAGTTTAAGTTACAGGTCTCATAAAATGGCAACAAAACACAATTAACCATACAATTTTTTTCTTATTTGTATTCTCCTGAAAAATCCTATCGCTGGGTAATTTTTACCACACAATGAGCACTGTTAAAACTTGTCTTGCTAAAAACAAGCCCTGATATTGCGATCTTCATGGACAAATAATAACTCTAGCTTTTTGTAAGAAAGGCTGGAGGGAAAAAAGGAAAGCGAAAAAATAAAAAAACGTTCAGCAGTGATATGGTTAATTAAACAGTTGTGTGCTTTAGATCTTAGTATATATGTAGGGGATTGAAAAAAAGGTCAACCTAAGCAGAATCAAAATTGTACAACGCTATAGTATTTTTACTATATCCTTTTATTCCCTCATTGTTCAGAATGTCCACCTTACATCACCAGAGAAAACTGACACTGCAATAAATTTACCAGATGGATTGAAAGGTTTGTATGATGACACCATACATGCTCAGAAGTTAAAAATCTGTTTTGTTTTTTTGTTAATTTTACTTTTTTGCTAACTTATGTGCTACCAGATTCAGGTAAAGGTTCCATCTGTGAGGATCAAGTACCGACCTCAGTAGTCAGTGATACATCTAGGTGAGATATTACAATTTTTGTTTTATTTCACATCATCTTTGAAATGCTCATTTTAATAAGAATTGTTTTTAATGAATGTTTTTTGGGTTTTTTTTTTGTTAGTCTTCTGTCTAGTGGTGACATACTGCAATCACTATTCTATCCTGAGCTTGTGCTATTTGTCTAAAAGTTTTTAAATGTAAGGACTAAGGAAACTGAGCAGTATACTCCCAACCCGCCGTATTCCGCTATTCTCAGCGCCACTCTGGTTCTGCTCCTCCTTTATGTGACTGCAGCCTCTGAATGGTCACAAGCTCTCAATATAAGTCTGAGGGCTTTGTTCTATCTCTCATAGACTTACATTGAGAAGTGATTTTCAGATCACCAAGTAAACACTGGAGCACTCCGGCAGGTCACAACCTGCTGAATACCAGAGCAGCACCGATTAAAAGATGAAGATGGCGGCTGGTAAGTATATTACTAGGTGTAGGGAACATAGAATAGCGACACCACTCCAGCACTGAAATAACAAAAAAAATGCACTGGAGTGGTGCTTTAAAAGTATTCCTAAAATTGAAAATTTTCATATAACTAAGAGATAGGGGATAACTTACTGATTGCTGGAGGTCTGACTATTGGGACCTCCATTAATACCCACAATAGGCAAGTCTTGAATGGGGTGAAGAAATAATGTGCCAACTGCTGTACTGTGTATTTCTAGGAGTGCCATAAACAATGAATGTGTGTCAAACCTTTTCTGCTGAAAGATCCAGGATGTCGGCTTAATTCTTTAAAACGTTATTTGTTGTTGCCCATGTTGCTATTTTGCAACCCCATCAGGTGAGTTAGCACTCCATTGGCTTCTCACCATTTTTACCAGTTAAGACTCTATTGCGCTTGTTTGCTCCCCAGTTTTCTACGCTACTAATAAACAATGAATGTAGCAGGGGTCAAGCAGTGCACCTCTGCAACATTAGAGACTTTTCAAGTTTGCTGTGAGCAGCAGTGGCCCACCCCAGCAATCAGTAAGTTATCCCATGTTCTATGGATAGACGGCAAGTCTACCGCTTTTAACATGTCCCAATAACTTACTGCCAGACATTGGTATTGGTAAATTGAAGAAATGAAAGTAAAATGTGTTTAACTTTTTAGACTTTTACAATGTCTGTGCTGGGATGTTAGTATTGGAGGATGCTTGTGTTAAGTCCTTCTCAGTCCCTGGCTTACTAGAGGTAGGGATCCTGAGTAAATGACACGCAAACAAGGTATTGTGTGATCATGTACAGGGGAAGCCCAGGAGCACATCTCTCTCTCTGGGCTTTGCCCTCCCTTTATATAGAAAAGAATTATTCTTTTACAGACATGCGCACAAGCGCTCATATTTCACTATCTCTTACATAAACAATCTATACCAGTCTTTATCAGTAGAAAGTTACATCATCTGGAAGGTGAATGAAAGGCTGCTATTGAAAGAAGGAATGCACACATGATTACTTCCATAAAAGGAAATGTCAAGTCAGCAGAAATGTATCTTGTTGTAAGCGAGATTTCTCAGGAAGAAGACAAGATGGATTCCTTTAGTTCAGTCTGATCTCGACAATTCCCCCCTTTGACATTTTCTTTTATTTATTTTATTACCACAGGGCCAAAGACAAAGCCTTTATTTGGTATTACACATGTACATGCTTGTATTCAATAAGAGAATCAAATCTAGTATTAATTCTTCCGTTTAACTCTCGCAACCTTTTCTTTGTTTTGCAATAAGTACAGATATTACAAAGGGATAGCAAAATAAGCGCAATAATCAGTATTAGCAAAGGATAACATAAGAGAAGAAGGAAAAAAAAACTTTATACTCTTGCATCTATTACACAAAGTTTATCTGTGCATACTGAGATACTCTTGAGCACAATCTGGAATAGTACGTATATGACTACAATAATCATAACTATATGTATTATGCTCTGCATAATCCCAGCAACCCACCCACCGATTCCTCTGAACCAGTTGGCTGGGTTAAGAAAAGAAAAGGTATCTGACCACCAGCTATCCTTATTCTGGTCATTGTCTTTGTCATACTGATCTCTGAGTCGTTGTACGTCCTTTAATTTAAATGTCATACTCATAGTACTATTCGGGTCTATATAATGACAGCAGGTGGGTCCGATGATTTGACACATACCCCCTTGTGAGGCAGTTAGGTAATCCAATACCAGGGTATGTTGGTTAGTGACTATTATAAGCTGATCCTGTACAGCTACACTAGTGTTTAGTATGTCCAATATATCCCAGATCTGATCATCTAGATAATCCGTGGCTCTAACTAATTTATCCCACATTTGTGTTAACATAGGATAAATAAAAATGGTACTAGCAATTTTGTTAGGAATTCCCATTTGTACTATATGTGGCCTCCCCGAGGGACGTGGTGAGTTATCTGCAGCTCTTTTATACAGTGTGTGCTTGGGCACGGCTTGCATATTCACTTGTTTATTTGAAATTATGAATGTAGCCGGGGTTAGGCGTCCTAATGTACAAGTACCCTTTATACCTACGGGAAGCCATTTATATGCTCCTTCTCCGCATATCCAAAATGTACCTTCAGGCAGATCCCATAGAGCTGAGTGCTGCAATACCAATCTGTGAGCCAAGTCCACAAATCTAGATACATTCTGAAGCATACACCAAGAGGGTTTTTGTCCCAAGGGGCTACAGTACCGGGCTGCGGGATTCCCACATACAGGCATTCCTTTGATATACTCATCGGATTTATTACAAACCAGGTTCCCCAGCTTACTTGTACAACTGTTTGCATCACCTTGGGGGAACAATTTAGAATGTTTCCATTTTCTATTATGTATGTATCTTTCCAATACTACAGGTTTGAAAGCATCAGAGGGGGGGACGGTTGTACTGAAACTAAGCTGTAGATTTTCTGTGGGGACCTGTCCTAAATTAGTTAATCCAGTCTTATTTCTAGGTACCCATTTTCCTCCCCTAAATGCTAAATATTGTAGATGTGTGTTACTCCCTGAGAGATTACCCTGCCACCAAGGAAATTCTACCCATCCCACAATTGGTATGGCGATTGTAGTATTCCACAGCCTAGCATTACCAATTTGGTTGTTGGCCAGGTTGTCTGAACAATTAGGCCAAGCGAATATTTCTTCTGCTAATACGGGAACTGCTAGAAAAGGTATACTTGTGGCTGATACCGGCGAATGGGTACAGATCCAACAATCTGTCAGGGTTTGTGTATTGTTTAACAAGTCATGCACTAATTTTCTATGATGTTGTACGAATCTATTGTTCAAAGGGGCTAGAGAATTCAGTCTATCCCACGCCTCCGTTGAGGTTATCATTATTAACATCAATATCATGAGTTTATACTGCTTTTCTTGCAATGGCTTGCATGTATCCATGATGCCTTTCCTTCAAGCTTGACTGATGTAGGTGTTGTCAACAGGACTTGGAAGGGTCCGTCAAACCTTGGTTCTAGAGCCTTTCTGGTGTGTCTTTTTACATAGACTTGATCACCTGGTTCCAACTTGTGACTTCCTTCTGTGTTGTCAGGATCTGGAAGGGAAGCAAAAACTTGTGCATGCACCTTAGTTAATTGTTTCTGAAGATTTTGCACATAAGAAGTCAATGACTCAATATTTAACACAAGTTGCTGTGGAAAATAACATCCTAAATTGGCAGTCCTGCCAAACAAAATTTCATATGGAGACAGTTTAGTCTTACCCCTTGGGGTATTGCGTATTGAGTAAAGGGCCAGTGGAAGGCATTCTGTCCAAGGCTTTCCTGTTTCAGCCATGGCTTTCTGTATTTTTAATTTTAAAGTTCCATTCATGCGTTCCACCTTACCAGAACTTTGAGGATGGTACGGAGTGTGTAACTGACTTTCAACACCCAACATTTTCAGTACATTTTGAAATATTTCTCCAGTGAAATGAGTACCCCTATCTGACTCGATCACTTCAGGGAGACCGTAACGGGGTATCAGTTCGGCAACTAGCTTTACAGCAGTGTTTTTAGCTGAAGCCTTCCGAACTGGATAGGCCTCTGGCCACCCCGAGAACATGTCCACACATACCAACACATACTCATACCCATTACTTTTTGGCAGCTGGATAAAGTCTATTTGTAATCGCTGAAACGGGTAGAGAGGTCGGACGTGGTGCTTCATAGGGGTCTTTGCTGTCTGTCCGGGATTATGTGTCAGGCATATAGCGCATGCAGCACAATAGTCTCTTGCATAGTTGCCAAAACCTGGAGCCAACCAGACTTGCTTTGCCAGTAGTGTCATTGCATTTGCAGACACATGAGTAGGGTGGTGCAGTCCACCAACTACAATCGGATACCAGGCTCTAGGTAGACATATTAGTCCATCTTTCTTCCAAATTCCCGCTTGTTCTTCAGCCCCTTCCTTTTTCCACCTGTCCCTCTCCTCTTCTCTTGCATCTTCCTGTGCTTGTCTCAGTCTATCTTCAGTATTTTCTGTGGGGTTTACAGTATGAACCTGTTGTAAGGGTTTGACAGCTGCTGCTTTGGCTGCTTTATCAGCCCTATCATTTCCCCTAGATTCCCTAGTGTCGAGTCTCACATGTGCAGCTACCTTGATTACTGCTACTTCTTTTGTTTCTTGTGCAGCCTCTAAGATCTGTTTGATCAGAGAAGCATGTTTTACAGGTTGTCCTGACGCTGTCATGTAACCTCTAGCTCTCCAGATTACTCCAAAATCAAACACAATACCATGTGCATACCTAGAATCAGTGTATATATTAGCTGTCTGGTTCTCAGCTATTTTAAGAGCTTCAATCAATGCTGTTAGTTCTGCTTCTTGTGCAGACTGTTTCGGTGGAAGTGGTTCTGCTTTGAGAGTTTCAGATTCTGACACAACTGCATACCCTGTATGGAAGTTACCTGTGTCATCTGCAAACCTACTACCATCTATAAACAGCTCTAAATCTGGATTTTGAAGTGGTGTTTCGGATACATTGGGTAAGCCTACCGTTTCTTGTAAAATGAGCTCTGTACAATCATGTGTGTCTGTAGGGAAAAAATTTGCGTGTGAATCAGTGTCCTTATTCCCCCCTTCAGACTCGAGAGGTAGCAGTGTAGCTATATTGAGAGTCTGAAGCCTAGCAAATGTGATAGTAGAGGGGAGCAACAAAGAACACTGTAGCCGCAAATGTCTGGCCATGGAAATGTGTTTTGGTTGGACCTGGTTTAATATCCCATAAACATCATGTGTAGTTTGAACTGTGAGTGGATACTCTAGGACAATTTCTGATGCTTTGTCCAACAATAGTGAGACAGCAACAACTACACGTACACAGGTTGGCGCTGCTCTAGCTACGGGATCTAACCTTGCTGAAAGATATGCAATTGGTCTTTGTTTCCCTGCATGCTTCTGGGTAAGAACTCCTGTAGCATGGGAATCAACTTCTGCAGCCATAAGCTGAAACGGTTTGGTGTAGTCTGGTAGCCCTAACGCTGGAGCTGAAACAAGGGCATCTTTTAATTGTTGGAACGAAATCTGACCTTCTTTTGTCAACAAATAAGGTTCACTTTTTACACAGTCATACAGTGGTTGCATTAGTTGACTGGCATGTATAATCCATTGTCTACAATGAGACACTATTCCTAAAAATGCTCGTAGCTGTTTATGATTTCTAGGCTCATTCATCTGTCTTATTGCTTCAGTTCTTTGTGGTGTAAGATGCTTTTTACCTTGAGAAATGCAATGACCTAGAAAGACCACTTTGGTCTGACAAACTTGTAGCTTTTGTCTATTCACTTTACACCCTTCTTTTTCTAAAAAACATAGTAAACTCACAGTGGACCTTTCTGCAGTTTCTAGATCTGGGCAGCAAAGTAGTAGGTCATCCACATACTGCAAAATTACTACCTGTGGTTCGGGTTCAAACCTCTGAAGGACTGTTTGTAGGGCATTTGAATAAAGAGTAGGGGAGTGTATCATTCCCTGTGGAAGGCGTGTCCACGCCAACTGTTTGCCCTTAAATGTAAATGCAAACAAATGCCAACTATCTTGGTGTAAAGGAACCGAGAAAAATGCATTTGAAAGATCTATTACAGTAAATACTTGAGAACTGGCTGGTATCTGTGATAGTAACGTATGAGGATTGGGTACAACTGGGGTGATTGGATCTAGAACTTTGTTTATTTCTCTTAAATCATGTACCATACGATATTTGGGCATAGAACTCTTATCAAGAGTTCTCTTTTTGACTGGATACAGAGGAGTGTTAGCAGGTGATTGTATCTCTACCAAAACTCCTTTCTCTTTATATCCCTCTATCTGTTTTGTAATCGCTAGTTCCTGCTGGGCACTCACAGGGTATTGTCTGAGCTGTGGGAGAACAGTTCCTGGTTGCACAGATAGTTTTACAGGAGAGATATGCAATAGTCCCACATCGGTGTCACCCTGTGCCCACAGTGTTTCTGGGACCATTGAGAGGTCTAGATCTGTGGTGTACTCTTTTTCTTCAGCATAATCCTCAAAAGCCTGAATTCTAACATATTGTTCTAATGTTTCTGCATCATCAGGGATAGTCAGTATAACTGTGCCATCTTCCCTAAAATTGATGTTAGCTTCTAATTTCTTTAGGACATCAGTTCCTAACAAACATGTTGGGGCACCTCTGGCATACAAAAATCTGGATGCAAAACATTTAGGTCCTAATGAGACCTCTAGGGGCACAGTATATGGCAGTGTTCGAATTACCCCATCATAACCCTCAGCAAAAGTTGTTTGTTTTGAAATATCTTCCGGATTCGGAAGAAAATCTTGATTCAAAATTGAGGAAGTTGCACCTGTATCTATCAAAAATGGAATCTCTCTCCCCCCCACATTCACCTGTATCATAGGTCTTCTAGCTGGTAGGGAAGTTTGTAACACATCGAGTCAATCTGAATCTGGTATGGGACCATCTATGATGGTAGATTTCTGCTGGTTGTCCGTTTGGGGAGGGTTATTTCTGGGAACAAATTTGCCTGACTTTATATCTGCCAACTTCTTCCTGCACTCTCTTTGGAAATGACCTGGCTTTTTACAGTAGTGGCAAGGAAAGTTGTCTCACTCTTCCTCCTGTATTAGCTTGTGCTATTCTAACAGGCTTACGATTCTCTCTCATATCCATGACTATTCCTAAACATCGTTGTTTCACAATATTTGGTTGTTCAATTGTTCTCCAATCTGGAGTAGAGGATTTAAATTTTTCTCTGATTTTCGGATCTAGCCCCTCTATTAATTGTTTTGTAAAAAGTCTCCTTACTGAAGCATCAGTCAAATCCAATCCTTCATCCCTAAAGCTATTTTCTAATTCTTGACTATATTCTTCAATACTTTGCCCAAATTTCTGCATAATCACACCCGTAGATCCCCTTTCCCTCTGTTTTTCTCTCATGAAAATTATTAATGCCTCTGTGAACTGGGTACCTGATGCTTCTGTCTGTAAGGCACCCCCTTCTGCCACTGGTCTATTGGGCTGTAGGTGTGTCAATAATTCCTGAAAAAGTCCGGGGGACATTTTCATTCTACATAATTCTTCCCCGTCCGCCCAGACCCCAGCATGAGTCTGCATGATTTGTTGTATGTATTGTGCAAATCGGATGGGATATTGAGTGGGATCAGGCGCATTATGCAGGAGGGACATACCTTCAGCAGGGGACCAAGGAAAATACTGTCGGGTCTGGTGATATCTAGTTCCCATTACCCCGTCAGCACCAGGTTCCCTAAAGGGTCTTGGTACTACCCTAACAGGGGCAAGTACAGCGCCATGTCTAGGTGTACCACAGACTAGGCAATCATTTCTCCAATCTGGATTTTGTTGTCCACAGTGTGAACATACCCATCCTCCTACCCCACCAAGATTGGGATACAAGGCTGGAAATTGTTTTCCTCCTTCTGCTCCTCCAGATGGTACAAATGATTGGGCTTTTGGATCTAGGTAAGGTGGTGGGATTATGTCACAACTTTTTCCCTTCCCCATAATCCATTTGGAAGTGTCTGGATCATACTTCCAATTCTCCTCTTTAGCTGTTTTTGAGACCTCTATCATACAGTGTATGATTTCTTCCCACCCATTGTCTTTGATAATTCCACCTCGTTCTTTACTCAGTTTTTCCCATTCTGTACTGAACATAAGTGCTTCTGAAATTCCCAATTTTTCTCTTACCCTTCTAATCTGACTTCTGACTGTCTTCCCACATCTTTCCTGTATGATATCTGCTGCTTCCACTTGTCCTAAGACGGTTTTTGTCTGTTTATTTCCCATTTTTCTTTTTTATTTTTCTTTCAATATTAGCTATTTCTACCCCAGGTGACGTTTGGACAATCACTTATCCTAGGTGATGTCTCGTTGCCTTCTCTCCTAGGGAGCTAAAATATTGAAGGGCTGATCTGCTCCATTCTTTCTAATGTGCAGAATGTACTTAAGTGCTATTATGCACGCAAACAGACCCAGCAACACCATACAGATCACAAAACTTTCTGTGTCAGTTAGCATACTTGTCCCAGGCTCATGGACCCGCGTCCTGGGCTCATTCTATCAAACCTTATCCAGAAATGAAGGAGGTTAAGCACTTAAATGAGAGTCAAGCATGGGCGGAGGTCTCCCCGAAAGGACGCAACCACATGACCCAGTTAGGCTGACTTCCGTGTATAAGGCTTATACCCCAACTATTTCGGCTTATTTTTCTACGCACTTTTGCTCTTCTTTCACAACATACCACAACCTTCACACTGTTCACACACTGCCAGGGACAGGACTCATAAATCTATACAATATAGTAACCCGAGTTTTATAGGTATCTACTCACTACTAGACTAACCCAGCGTGACACGGCTCATAGAGATCTTTCGGATAATACAAGGCAGATAAAAGAGAACTAATAATGTCTCTTACCTGGCCAGGTTTTTCAGTTCATTTGCCGTCCATTATCCCAGATCTCCATTGTCCGTATCTGCAGGTGAATCTCGAGCAAATACTCTCATCTCGGGTCCCTGTTCGGTGCGCCAAAGAAATGTTAAGTCCTTCTCAGTCCCTGGCTTACTAGAGGTAGGGATCCTGAGTAAATGACACGCAAACAAGGTATTGTGTGATCATGTACAGGGGAAGCCCAGGAGCACATCTCTCTCTCTGGGCTTTGCCCTCCCTTTATATAGAAAAGAATTATTCTTTTACAGACATGCGCACAAGCGCTCATATTTCACTATCTCTTACATAAACAATCTATACCAGTCTTTATCAGTAGAAAGTTACATCATCTGGAAGGTGAATGAAAGGCTGCTATTGAAAGAAGGAATGCACACATGATTACTTCCATAAAAGGAAATGTCAAGTCAGCAGAAATGTATCTTGTTGTAAGCGAGATTTCTCAGGAAGAAGATAAGATGGATTCCTTTAGTTCAGTCTGATCTCCACACTTGGATGAGTGGTCTTTTACTGAATGCAGCTTTGTTTGTCTCTAGGGTTCTGGAAAACACTGTAGACAAGCTACCATCTGAGGTTCTCTCTGCACGTTCTCAGCGTTTTAGCAAGGTATGAAATTAAGTTCAGGTGCTATTTTATAAATGGAGGGAACAATAGAAAGTATAAAGACAATGGTATTGAAGAGTTTCTAGTCTAGCAATTGGGATTACATAGTATACAGTGGGGGAAATAAGTATTTGATCCCTTGCTGATTTTGTAAGTTTGCCCACTGACAAATACATGAACAGTTTATAATTTTAAGGGTAGGTTAATTTTAACATTGAGATAGAATATCAAAAATAAAGTCCAGAATAACACATTGTATAAACTATATAAATGTATTTGCATTTTGCAGTGAGAAATAAGTATTGGATCCCTCTGGCAAATAAGACCTAATACTTGGTGGCAAAACCCTTGTTGGCAAGCACAGCAGTCAAATGTTTTTTCTAGTTGATGAGGTTTGCGCACATGTCAGAAGGAATTTTGGTCCACTCCTCTTTGCAGATCATCTCTAAATGATTAAGATTTTGAGGCTGTCACTTGGCAACTCAGAGCTTCAACTCCCTCCAAAAGTTTTCTATAGGATTGTCTGGAGACTGGCTAGGCCACCCCATGGCCGTAATGTGCTTCTTTTTGAGTCACTCCTTTGCCTTGGCTGTATGTTTTGAGTCATTGTCTTGCTGGAAGACCCAGCCATGACCCATTTTTAATGTCCTGGCAGAGGGAAGGAGGTTGTCAGTCAGGATTTTATGGTACATGGCTCCATCCGTTCTCCTGCTGATGTGGCGAAGTAGTCCTGTGCCCAGAGAAACACCCACAAAACATAATGTTTCCACCTCCGTGCTTGACAGTTGGGACTGTTCTTTGGGTCATAGGCAGCATTTCTCTTCCTCCAAACACGGCGAGTTGAGTTAATGCCAAAGAGATCAATATTTGTATTATCTATAGTGATGAGCGAATATACTTGTTACTCGAGATTTCTCGAGCATATTCGGGGGTCCTCCGAGTATTTTTTAGTGCTCGGAGATTTTGTTTTTTCGCCGCAGCTGAATGATTTACATCTGTTAGCCTGCATTAGTACATGTGGGGATTGCCTGGTTGCTAGGGAATCCCTACATGTACTTATGCTGGCTAACAGATGTAAATCATTCAGCTGCGGCGAAAAAACTAAATCTCCGAGCACTAAAAAATACTCGGAGGACCCCCAAGCATGCTCGAGAAATCTCGAGTAACGAGTATAATCGCCATCACTACTTATCGAACTACAGCACCTTATACCAATCACTCACAGAATCATCCAAGTGTTCATTAGCAAACTTCAGATGGGCCTATACATGTGCCTTCTTGAGCAAGGGGTCTTGTGGGCACTGCAGAATTTTAAACTGTTATGGCGTAATGTGTTACCAATGGTTTTCTTGGTGACTGTGGTCCCAGTGTCCAGCAGATCATTAACAAGTTCCCCGTGTTGTTTTAGGCTGCCGTCACACTAGCAGTATTTGGTCAGTGTTTTACCTCAGTATTTGTAAGCCAAAACCAGGAGTGGCTGATAAATACAGAAGTGGTGCATATATGTTTCGATTATACTTTTCCTCTGATTGTTCCACTTCTGGTTTTGGCTTACAAATACTGATGTAAAATACTGACCAAATACTGCTAGTGTGACGGCAGCCTTAGGCTGATCTCTCGCCTTCCTCATGGTCAAGGATATCCCATGAGGTGAGATTTTGCATGGTGCCTCAGATAAATGTTGATTGACAGTCATTTTGTATTTCTTCCAGTTTTTTACTATTGCACCAACAGATGTCTCCTTCTCACCCAGTGTCACACTTGTGGTTTTGTAACCCATTCCAGCTTTGTGCAGGTCTATGATCTTGTCCATGACATCTTATAAAGCTCTTTTGGTCTTGCCCATGTTGTAGAGGTTAGTCTGACTGAGTCTGTGGACAGGAGTCTTTTATAAAGTTGACTATGTAATGCTACTTTCACACTAGCGCAACGGGGGCAGCGGATGCATTATTACAACGCATCCGCTGCTCCATTGTGAGTTGTGGGGAGGAGGGGGTGGAGTTCCGGCCGCGCATGCGCGGTCGGAAATGGCGGACACAACGCACCAAAAAAAGTTACAAGCAACTTTATTGGTGCCGACGGTCCGCCACAACACGACGCAACCGTCGCACGACTGTTGCGACGTGTGGCAATGCGTCGCTAATACAAGCCTATGGAGAAAAAGCGCATCCTGCAAACAGCTGTCTTTAATGCAGGTAACAAGTTGATTAGAGGCGTTTAATTGGTCTGTAGGATCCAGAACTCTTAATGGTTAGTAGGGGATCAAATACTTTTCTCACTCCAAAATGTAAATAAATTTATATAATTTAAATAAATTTATTTAATTTATACAATGTGATTTTTCTGGATTTTATTTTTGATATTCTATCTCTCAATGTTAAAATTAACCTACCCTTTAAAAATTATAGACTGTTCATGTCTTTGTCAGTGGGCAAACATACAAAATCAGCAAGGGATCAAATACTTATTCCCCCCACTGTACAGTACAGCGTAATTGATTTTTTTTTTTTAATATGGAGACCTTGGTCATCTAAGCCTTTAAATACAGTGAGGGTTAAATGGAATATTATCACATACAGTTCATCTGGTGTATGTCCCAGTATATGGGGTACAGGAAAGCACGTGGTAAACTCCTGGATGGTAGGTATGTGTCACCGAGGTGGAGATGAGGCTCCAGCAACATTAGGTTGCTTAGAAGTTTTAATGGAACAGGGCTTTGGGTCCGGATTTTAGGAACGTCAGAAGAGCTTGGGTGGGAATGATCACTCCCACATCTTCAGTCCTACTTTTCAGGTGTTTTATAAGGCAGCTGAGCAGACACTGAGCTGTCTGTGTGGGAGGAGAAAATGACTACCTTGAGCTAGTCAGTCTCTCCAAGTTGGAGAGAGAAGGAACTTATTCTCTACGGGCGAGCCTGTATCTGCTATTAGAACTGTTTTATTTTGTCAGACCTTTGTGCCGAGAAAATGCTGTTTTAATTTTTGAGCTGTGATCATTTATAGACTTTTTAATAAACCGCTACTGTTAAGTACATACAGGAATCCAGTTTGTGTCCTATCCGCTACCAAAGAGCATGAATCCATACGAGGAGCAAATGTGGTGTAAACATAGTTTTAACCCCTTTCTGACCTCGGACGGGATAGTACGTCCGAGGTCAGATCCCCTGCTTTGATGCGGGCTCCGGCGACCCCCGTCACATGATCGGAGCGCGGCGATGCTTCAGAATAGTAACCATAGAGGTCCTTGAGACCTCTATGGTTACTGATCCCCGGCAGCTGTGAGCGCTACCCTGTGGTCGGCGCTCACAGCACATCTGCAATTCTGCTACATAGCAGCGATCTGATGATCGCTGCTATGTAGCAGAGCCGATCGTGCTATGCCTGCTTCTAGCCTCCCATGGAGGCTATTAAAGCATGGCAAAAGTTAAAAAAAAAAAAAAAAATGAAAAAAAAATGAAAAAAATAAAAAAAATATAAAAGTTTAAATCACCCCCCTTTCGCCCCAATCAAAATAAATGAATAAAAAAAAATCAAATCTACACATATTTGGTATCGCCGCGCTCAGAATCGCCCGATCTATCAATTAAAAAAAAGCATTAACCTGATCACTAAACGGCGTAGCGAGAAAAAAATGCGAAACGCCAGAATTACGTTTTTTTGGTCGCCGCGACATTGCATTAAAATGCAATAACGGGCGATCAAAAGAACGTATCTGCGCCAAAATGCTATCATTAAAAACATCATCTCGGCACGCAAAAAATAAGCCCTCAACCGACCCTAGATCATGAAAAATAGAGACGCTACGAGTATCGGAAAATGGTGCAATCTTTGTTTTTTTTAGCAAAGTTTGGAATTTTTTTTCACCACTTAGGTAAAAAATAACCTGGTCATATTAGGTGTCTATGAACTCGTACTGACCTGGAGAATCATAATGTCAGGTCAGTTTTAGCATTTAGGGTACCTTCACACTAAACAACGCTGCAGCGATCCAGACAACGATCCGGATCGCTGCAGCGTCGCTGTTTGGTCGCTGGAGAGCTGTCACACAGACCGCTCTCCAGCGACCAACGATGCCGGTAACCAGGGTAAACATCGGGTTACTAAGCGCAGGGCCGCGCTTAGTAACCCGATGCTTACCCTGGTTACCATCCTAAAAGTACAAAAAAAAACGCTTCATACTTACCTTCCCCTGTCTGTCCCCGGCGCTCTGCTTCTCTGTACTGGCTGTGAGCACAGTGGCCGGAAAGCAGAGCGGTGACGTCACCGCTCTGCTTTCCGGCCGCTGTGCTCACAGTGAGTGCAGGAAAGCACAGCCCCGAGGGACAGACAGCGGAAGGCAAGTATGAAGCGTTTGTTTTTTTTACTTTTAGGATGGTATCCAGGGTAAACATCGGGTTACTAAGCGCGGCCCTGCGCTTAGTAACCCGATGTTTACCCTGGTTACCAGCGAAGACATCGCTGAATCGGTGTCACACACGCCGATTCAGCGATGTCAGCGGGAGAGCCAGCGACCAAAGAAAGTGCTGGCCTTCTAGCCCCGACCAACGACATCACAGCAGGATTCTGATCGCTGCTGCGTGTCAAACTAAACGATATCGCTAGCCAGGATGCTGCAACGTCACGGATCGCTAGCGATATTGTTTAGTGTGAAGGTACCTTTAGTGAACCTAGCAAAAAAGGCAAACAAAAAACAAGTGTGGGATTGCACTTTTTTTGCAATTTCACTGCACTTGGAATTTTTTTCCCGTTTTCTAGTACACGACATGCTAAAACCAATGATGTCGTTCAAAAGTACAACTCGTCCCACAAAAAATAAGCCCACACATGGCCAAATTGACGGAAAAATAAAAAAAGTTATGGCTCTGGGAAGGAGGGGAGTGAAAAACGAACACTGAAAAACGAAAAATCCCAAGGTCATGAAGGGGTTAGATAAGAGGATCTCCTTGAGTCAAACTCCTCAAACCTTAAGCGATCAGCTCCAGGGGAAATTGTATTTAGTTGCCAGGCATTAATGTAAGCCTGTGATGTGACTGGTTTTCAAGAGCTCCATCAATCCTTTTTACATTAGTGTGCTGACATAGATGGGACGTATTAAACAGTGAGTGAACAGACAATTCAGAAAGTTGATGTGTTAAAAGCAGAAACAATAGGTAAGAACGAGGTTCAAACAAACTTTAACAAGGCTGAAATTATTATATCTGGACAGCTTCATCAAAGCATCTGCAAAAATGGAGATCTTGGTGGGTTTTCCTAGAATGCAGTGATTGTCCAATGGAGGACAATGACCCACAGAAACCAGATATACATGACAAAGGCCTATTGGGGGGTGTAAGTTTGTGCATAAAGGCAGGTCCAATGCTACATAAGTTACTGTAGCACAAATGGTTTAAAAAAGAAAATTAGTTGCGTGTTTTTAGAACACATGCCAGCTTCCTGTGGATTGGACTGTGTAGCCAGTGGCGTGGTGACTAGTGATGAGCGAGTGTACTCGTTGCTTGGATTTTCCCGAGCACGCTCGGTTGACCTCCGAGTATTTCTGACTGCTCAGAGATTGTTTTCATCGCGGCAGATAAATGATTTACAGCTATTAGCCTGCTTGGTTACATGTGGGGATTCACTAGCAACCAGGCAACCCCCACACGTACTCAGCCTGGCTAGTAACTGTAAATCATTCAGCTGCCGCGATGAAAACTAAATCTCCGAGCAGTCATAAATACTCGGAGGTCACCCGAGCAACGAGTACACTCACTCATCACTAGTGGTGACCTAAATCCACCACTGAAAGTGCCTACTTTGGTCATGAGCATCAGAACTGCACCATAGAGCAGTGAGAAAAGGTGGTGGTCGGGACTGACGAATCACATTTTCATTAGGATGATCAGGTGCATTTTCAAAGGGATGATCAGATTCATGTTCCTCATTATGGGAAGAAGGCAATGCGGGTGGCAGTGTGGTGCCCTGGGAAACCTTGGGTATTGGCATTCATGTGGATGACACTTTGACATGTAGAACTTTAAACATTAATCTAGACAACGTGCACTCTTTTTGGCAACTATGGTCCAGGGGCCTCTGTTCTCATGAGCCTTTATTAATTTACAGCATAAAGGGATTTATCAAAGTTTTTAGCAGTTTGGCTCGCTGTATCTGATCTTATGTATACGGTAAGGTGGTTGTAGGACATCTAGTGGATGGGGGGTAAACCTAGAGAAATGCTTTAACACATATAGGACTAAAAGGGTTAATTGGCCATGACTGTTTAAATGTGAGCACCTGAAGATTTGGGGAAAGTTGGCTGCTTGCTATGCCTCCACCCCTGTGTGTGATTCACTTTGAAAATTGAAACCTGATGCCTTCCACATGGCTGTGGTGTATGGAGTTGTGCAGTTCTCATGGATTGAGTGCCTTTGCTAAAGGACTTAAAAGCTGGACTCTAAGCCAGGCGGGCTAATCAGCACTTTTGTATGCACTTTTTGCTTTGTTGTACTTTTCAGCTGGAAAAGGGCTGCATTTGAGTTTCCGTGATGTGGTTTGAGGACTGCAATAAACCAGCCAGACTTTTATATAGAAACTTCTTGTGATACCTCATATTGCCCCCAAGTGAGTAGCATTGCTACATTTGGTTTTAAATGCGGGCAGCGTTCCCAGGGAACACACGTGACTGCTACAGAAGTACTGCATGCTGTGGGTGAGGGCAGCTATAAGTCAGAGAACAACATCAGACAGCATGGAGGACCTGATTAAACACCAGGTGCAGGCCCACCAGCATCAGCATTAACATCAGCAACAGTTGGCACAACAGCTGCTTATGCAGCAGCGTCAATGACAGTAGCAGCAGATTTAATTACTCGGAGGTGGTTCGTGGCAGTTGCATCTCCAAGGTCAGATGATTTTTTGTCCGGAAAACTGTGAGGAGAGACTTGCAAAAAATTATCCCAGGTGACAATATAGAGGCCTTTTAACTGTTTTTGAAAGAGTTGCTGATAGGGGGAAACTCCCACCAGAGCAGTGGGTGGAAGTCCTGAGGCCATACATAACGGAAGAGACACCAAAGATCCACTGTGATTTAGCCTTACAGGACGCCAAAGAATATGCAAAATTGAAAACGGACATTTATTCGGACTCCCATGACAGCACACGAGAGAGGGGATCCGCCCTTAAGGAACAGGAAACCTACAGATACAAAAGGGCGGCACCTCTCCCCATGCATCAGTTGGTTTCCTGTTCCTGAAGGGACTGGATGCCTATAGAATCTACAGGAGTCCAGGCCGGCCGGACCGATTCTGGTGGCGAGGGGGTCTCCCACTTCGGCCGGTGCGGGTACCTGATGTAGTCACGGTGGCCCTGGCAGGGTGGCACGGCAGTGACTAGGCAGCGAGGAGCGGTCGCCAGGGGGTGTCCGGTCTCCGGGGCCAGCGTCTGGTAAGTCGCCCTTCCCGTGGGCTGTGGGTCTCTCTGGACAGGGGGGGGCGCGGCGGCATCTAGGGGGCGCCGATCGGATCGTAGCTGGCCGGCCTCGGCGTTCCACGAGGGCTGCAGCGCTGACAGGAAGCGCTGAAAGCTGTGGGACGTCGGGGGGCGGAGCCGGCGACGTCTTCCGGATCTGTGAGCTCCTGCGCATGCGCGGGGGCTCCAAGATGGCGGCGCCCACCGGAGATCATGCCGCAATCCCTCCGGAGTGACAATTGATTCCCCACAGCTGCGGGAGGGCGGGAAAATTAAACAAGCAAGCTGGGCAGGATGCGCTGACCGAAGGAGGGGCTTTATAAGGCGGCTCCAGCAGCATGTTCCCGGGTTCTGGCTCCAATTTACTGAAAATGGATTCAGATCAGGATCAGCAGGTTGTGCTGCTGGAACAAGCATCCCAGAAACCCAAGGAGAAGGAACATGAAAAGAGGAGCGATGGTTCGGGCCGCAGAAGCTCCTCCAGACAGGGGTCTGGAGGGTCAGCCAAAAAGGATCCCCCTCGTGCTTCGGTATTTCTGGGTGTGAGCAGCCACTGGTAAGTGATCTTCGAGAAAGTTCACTTAGTGACTAGTCTCCCCTCATGTGTTTTTATGTAGGGAAGGAAAAACGTCAGTAAGGCGAAGCATAGGGAATGTGCCATCTGCGGGGTTCCCTTGCCTGACTCACACCCTAAAAAACTATGTGACCCCTGTATCCAGCAGACGGTGAGGTTCTGGAAGGAGGGGAGGGGGTATAGCATGTAGATCTTACACTCTAGTCTACCTTACTTATCCCCGTAGGTAGCCGAAGAATCCTCCTCTATTACGGCCAGTCTCAAGGAGATGATTAGAATGGAGGTTAAAGAGTCCTTTAAAAACCTTTCACAGTCAGGAGGTTCTAGGCAGAGAACTGAGTGGGCATCTGATTCGTCTATGGAAAAGGACAAGTCTGAAGAATCAGACAATTCAGCAGCATCATCCTCCTCTTCGGAAGAAGACGCTGCTCGGTTTTGCCTACCCCTAGAAAGGATAGACAAATTGGTAAAGGCGGTCAGAGGCACAATGGGTATATCGGAACCCAAGCCTCAA
Source organism: Ranitomeya imitator (assembly GCF_032444005.1). Lineage (NCBI taxonomy): Eukaryota > Metazoa > Chordata > Amphibia > Anura > Dendrobatidae > Ranitomeya > Ranitomeya imitator. The sequence continues at coordinate 293,052,773 of NC_091287.1, read as the reverse complement.
CTATCCAAAGAACAAATGATGTTCAGTGGATTGGAGCAAAAGAAGCGCAGAGTGTTTCCTTTAAATGAGAAAATACAAGATCTTATTAATAGGGAGTGGAGAAAACCGGAGAGAAAAGGCTCCTTACCACCTGCGCAAAAACGTCGATACCCTTTTGATGACCCAGCAGTAGGTAACTGGGAGAAAGCACCAAAGCTGGATGCAGCAATTGCCAAGGTAACTAAACGATCTTCTCTCCCATTTGAAGATATGGGAACACTTAAAGACCCCCTGGATAGGAAAGTGGATACCTTCCTGAAGGGAACCTGGGAGATGGCAGCTGGCTCCTTAAGACCTGCGGTAGCTTCAACCTGCACGGCAAGGTCAATGATGGTCTGGCTGGACCAGTTGGAGACCCAATTAAAACAAGGGGCCTCTAGAGATTCCATTCTCTCAGCATTACCTGTAATCCAGGAGGGGGCGGCTTTTTTATCAGACGCCTCAATTGACTCCGTAAAGTTGGCAGCTAGAGCAGCAGGACTTTCTAATGCTGCAAGGAGAGCCCTATGGCTGAAATGCTGGCCGGGGGATATGCAGGCAAAAGCGAAGCTCTGCGCTATCCCTTGTAAAGGCGAGTATTTATTTGGGCCTACCCTGGATGAACTCCTGGAGAAAGCAGGAGATGATAAGAAAAAGTTTCCCAACCTGTTCAATCCATACCGTCGTCCCTTCAACAAAAGAAGGTTCAACCGGGGAGGAAAGCGAGCCTTTTCACCAGGGAGAGATCGTCCCAGATGGGAGGATAGGCGAAAGCGAGGTACAGGTCTCATGTTTCGCCGTAACCAGACGGAAAATAAAAAACAAGACCAATGACTGGCAATTCCAGTGGGAGGGAGACTATTGCGTTTCTCGGCAGAGTGGTCGAAAATCACAAACAGCGTTTGGATAAAAGACACTGTTTCCCATGGTCTCAAGCTGGAATTTGTTCATATTCCACAGGACAAATTTAGTTTAACACCCTGGCGCTCATCTCCCACTGAACAATTCGCCCTAGAAGAGGAAGTGAGGACTCTTTGTTCCAAAAATGTTTTGGTAGAAGTGCCGTATTCTCAGGCAGGGGAAGGGTTTTACTCTCCCCTGTTCCTAATCCAGAAGCCTGATAAATCTTACAGGACCATTATAAATCTTAAGGATCTCAATAAGTTTTTGGTGAAACACACTTTCAAAATGGAGTCCATCAATTCGGCAATAAAAATGCTTTTCAACAACTGTTTCATGGTAGTAGTGGATTTGAAAGATGCCTACTATCATGTACCCATTCATGCTGATTTCCAACGGTACCTGAGGGTAGCGATACTAATAGGGGGTAGGATTCAACATTTTCAATTCAGAGCGCTCCCCTTTGGGATCACCTCGGCACCTAGGGTGTTTACTAAAATAATTGCGGAAGTCATGGCGCATTTAAGAGAGTCAAATATCCTTATAGTCCCCTACTTAGACGATTTCCTCATTGTAGGTAACTCGGTAGATCATTGTCTGTCACAATGGGAGATTGCTAAAACCAAACTAGAACGGTTGGGTTGGATCATAAACTTTGAAAAATCAAAATTACAGCCCCTAAATGTTCAAAAATTCCTGGGGTTAATGTTGAATTCAGTGACACAGCAGTGTCTCCTCCCTATGGAGAAAATGGACCAAATTCAGAGTTTTGTATTAAGAGCAATCAATACACCTTCCATAACACTTAGACAAGCAATGTCTCTACTTGGGTCACTCACATCTTGCATCCCAGCAGTTAAGTGGGCTCAGTTCCACACCAGGTCCCTACAAAAAGAAGTCCTGTTCCATGACAGAGCCTTAGGAGGCGCATTGAATGGGAAATTGACATTGAGGCCGATAACATTGAATTCCCTTAGATGGTGGCTAGATAAACAAAATTTATCAGCAGGGGTTCCCTGGATGGTAGATGTCACCCACGTGATAACCACGGATGCCAGCTCTTCAGGGTGGGGAGCCTATATGGGGGACATGGTGGTCCAGGGACAGTGGGAACCCTTCACAACATTTTCATCAAATCAAAGAGAGTTGTTGGCGGTTGAACTGGCTGTTAAAAAATTCCTCGTATATCTGCAGGGCCAGCACGTCAGAATTCTGTCGGACAACAGAGTGGCGGTCGCTTACATAAACCGGCAAGGGGGAACTCGTTCCGAAACTTTAATGCAGATCACGGATCGGTTGTTCCAGGTGGCAGAGCTCAATTTTCTATCTTTGACAGCTCTTCACATCAAGGGAAAAGAAAATGTGGCAGCAGATTTCCTCAGCCGAAATGTGTTAAAACAGAGAGAGTGGTCTCTCAACGAGGACATTTTCAATCTCGTCGTCCGCAGATGGGGTCAACCAGTGGTGGATCTATTCGCCACCAGAAACAACAGAAAAGTAAAACTTTTTTGCTCCCTAAATCCCAGGGAGAATCCCCTGGCGGTAGACGCGTTTCTCATAAAATGGGATTTTCCACTGGCCTATGCTTTCCCACCACTGAACCTGATACCTCTAGTGCTGAGGAAAATCAGGGAGGATCGAGCGAAAGTCATCCTTATCGCCCCCTTTTGGCCCAGAAGAACCTGGTTTGCCTGGCTCAAGACAATGTCTGTAGCGGTCCCCTGGGTACTGCCAGAGATCCCGAACTTGCTTTCTCAGGGACCGATCTCCCATCCACAAGTGGCGGAGCTCCATTTGACGGCATGGAGTTTGAACGGTCACTATTAGTGGGGAAAGGCTTCTCTCCAAACTTGGTGGAGACGCTCCTAAAGAGTAGAAAGCAAATAACTACGAGAATCTACTCTAGGACTTGGAGAAAGTTCTTGTCTTGTTCAAAGTTTAATGTCCAAGACGGGGTGCCAGTACAACAAATCCTAGAGTTCCTACAGAAGGGGTTCGAGTTAAAACTCTCTCCTAGTACCCTTAGGGTACAGGTCTCAGCTTTAGGTGCCCTATTTTCCTGTAATATAGCGAATAACTACTGGATAGCGAGGTTTATGAAGGCAGTTAGTAGATCTACACCACTGCATAAAGACAGAACAGTTCCATGGGATTTAAATTTAGTTCTGTCCTCTCTAACTAAACCCCCCTTTGAACCTCTGCAGGAGGCCTCGATCAAAATGTTGACACTTAAGACAGCCTTCCTGATCGCCATAACCTCAGCTCGCAGGATAGGGGATATACAGGCACTTTCCAGAGCTCCTCCATACACTGAAATCTTGTCAGACAGAGTAGTCCTTAGACCAGACCCAGCATATCTGCCAAAGGTGGCGACACGGTTCCATAGATCACAGGAGATAGTTTTGCCGTCCTTTATTCCTAATCCCTCTAATCCTAAAGAGCAGGAGCTTCATACGTTAGACGTCAGGAGATCTCTTCTTCAGTATATTTCAGCTACTGATAATTGGAAGAAAGATGGGGCACTGCTTCTTTCCTTCCAAGGTCCAAGGAAAGGGTTTAGAGTATCGAAATATTTACTGGCTAAATGGATTAGGGAAACTATCTCTCTAGCTTATACAGCAGGTGGGGGGCCAGCTCCGCAGAACCTAAAGGCACATTCCACCCGGGCCATGGCGTCATCCTGGGCAGAAAGATCTGGAGTGTCAGTGGAGCAGATATGTAAGGCGGCCACATGGTCATCCCCTTCCACTTTCTTTAAACACTATCGGTTGGATTTGGGGTCCTCCTCTGATCTTTCCTTTGGGTTAAGGGTGCTACAATCTATAGTCCCTCCCTAAGGTAGCTTACATCTCTGTAAATCTCTCGTGTGCTGTCATGGGAGTCCGAATAAAGCATTAAGCTACTTACTGGTAGCGGCATTTTTCGGAGGCCCATGACAGCACCCTTAGTTCCCTCCCTATTCACGTGGGGGTAGCACTTCCTGATATGTATATAGCGTAATATGTAAATCTCACGTATGGTGTCTTATTACAATAATGGGTTATTTTGTTTCAAATGTATATAATGTATATAATGTATATTTGTGTACCACTAACCGCGGCAGTCCTCTCAGGCTCTGAAATACAACTGATGCATGGGGAGAGGTGCCGCCCTTTTGTATCTGTAGGTTTCCTGTTCCTTAAGGGCGGATCCCCTCTCTCGTGTGCTGTCATGGGCCTCCGAAAAATGCCGCTACCAGTAAGTAGCTTAATGCTTTTGTCGCACTAGTGGATGACTGTCTGTTTGGGCACAATGAGTCCACTGCTGGGCATATCACCATGGCAAAAACCCCCTTGCTCCCAAAAGTTTGATCAGCTGTATCTTCTCCAAAAGTGGTTGCAGCCGGAGTCCTCTACCCCAGCGCAAATGGTAGAGCAAGTTGTAATGGACTAGTTCAAACACTCCCTTCCAAGCCTGATGCCTGGGATACCCAGGGAGAGCTGAAGAGGCAACCCACTCCATAATGGGGGCGGAGGCTAAAAAAAGGGCATCCAAAGTGCAAGGGGGCAATGGAGGTCATACCAAGGGTTGATTTAATTTTCTGGAGATATCAAAACCCTTGTCATATAGCTGTCCTTTGTCCACTGACCACCGAGGAAATGAATTGTAGGATGGGATGTCGATGTTCATTCTATGCATATTCGACTTTGTGTGGACTTCCACCAGGTTAGGGGTCCCCCAGCTTGTACTGTAAAAGGGAATGGTCTGCAAGTGACTGGACTACTAGACTCAGAGTTTAGTGATCCTTGTGAAGGCCACATTCCCTCTCCAATTGTTTCCTGTGATGAAGGTGGGCATCCGCAACATTCACGGGGATGCTTAAGACTTTCCTGTGGTCACTGAGACAGCCCGAAGTACTGAATCCCATGAGGTTGGCGTGGTCCAGGATTTATTGCACCTCAATTGCAACCCTAAAGAAGTCTCGCCAACCCTAGAGCCTGACTGGTTTTTACTTCTGTGTGGGAGATGAGGTAGAATCCTCTGAAGCTTACATTCTGGAGAAAAGTTTGGGTCTGCCCAACAGAGATTTAACTCTAAAAGAAGTGTTTAGTAAGGTTACCGCTATAAACTGCATAGCACAGATGCCATTGGCTGACACCAGATTTCCTTATTTTATGATGAGTAGGGATTTATTGTACCGTGTTACTATGGCCCGCAGGGTCAGAGTGGAAATGGAACAATTGTTGGTACTAGGATCCTATAGACAGAGGGTATTGGACATGGCTCATTCACATATCTTGGGTGGCCATTTTGGAACTTGTCATGTGGAGATTGTGTTGGTCTCGATGTCACCTAGAAAGTTATTGCAAGTCCTGTCCCACTTTCCAGTTAACAGCTTACACGACTCCCTTCCAAAATTCACTCTTGCTGCTACCTATAAAGTCAGGGCAATATTGAGACCTGTATGAAATTCCATGTTTGCTGGTTGAGCCAGACGGGGACTGCGACTAGTCACTACTCACAGATGGCCCGTAAGGCAGAAGAGTAAGTCGCTCTGGTTTCAATACCAAGAGAGTACGTAGATAACCAAGAGAAAAGACGAAGCCGTAAGTCAGGTCACAGTCCAGGGTCAATAATGAGATGGCGGATCAAAAGCCAAAGGATAAGACAAAGGGATAGTCGGAGCACAGTCCAAAAGGTCAGGCAGCAGAAGATCAGAACAGAATCAGGCTAAGGCTACTTTCACACTTGCGTCGGTACGGGCCCGTCGCTATGCATCGGGCCGACATACCGACGCACGTTGTGAAATTTGTGCCCTGACGTGGGCAGCAGATGCAGTTTTTCAACGCATCCGCTGCCCATTCTGCAGTCCAGGGAGGAAGGGGCGGAGGTTCGGCCACGCATGTTCGGTCGAAAATGGCGGACACGACGCACAAAAAAAGTTACATGTAACATTTTTTTTTGTGCCTACTGTCCGCCAAAGCACGATGCATCCGTCGCACGACGGATGCGACGTGTGGCCATTAGTGTTGAGCATTCCGATACTGCAAATATCGGGTATCGGCCAATATTTGCTGTATCGGAATTCCGATACAGAGTTCCGATATTTTTGCGATATCGGAAATCGGAATCGGGAGTTCCTATAAGTTCCCAGTCATCTTCGGCGTGTGCGGTGCGTATGGTTCCCAGGGTCTGGAGGAGACGAGACTCTCCTTCAGGCCCTGGGATCCATATTCATGTAAAAAAAAAAAAGACTAAAAATAAAAAATATGGATTTACTCACCCCTCCGACGAACCCTGGCTGTAACCGCTGCAAGCGTCTGCCTCCGTTCCTAAGAATGCAGAGAGTGAAGGACCTTCGATGACGTCGTGGTCACGTGAGCGGTCAGGTTTGCCTTGTGCAGGCATGTACTACGGAGGACAGAGAATGAACTTCAATCCAATATTGCACCGAGCATGCAGCCGGCGGGTAAGGAAAGGGTGAATCAAACACCCGAAAACCTCGCCCCTATGGCTGAAGATTGTTCCCTCCAAATTCAGGTGACCGTGTCCGTTTAAGTAGCTGGGCAATCACCGAAACACTGAACACCTGGAGAAAGTCTCCCACCTCCCAGTCACAGATTGGAAAGCTGAGAAGTGAATCAAGGTACCGAGACCTCAGCAAGCACATCACAGGAGTGGACAGCCAAGTTTACCAGAGCAGGGACTCGAGATCTCTTTTCCGGTCTGTAAACTCTCCAATGAATGAGGTACTGGAGGGAATTACGGGCTTTCCGGAAATCAAAAATCTTTTGCACTTCAAACTGTCAAATAACCAGTTTCTGTCAGTTTCCTGTGATGTGGTTTATGAGGACTTCAGCCAACTTTTTTATAGAAACGCTTCCTGTGATACCTCATGTCGCTCCCAAGTGAGTAGCATTGTTAAAATACACAAATGTATATAATGCATACTTCATTATGTTTAAATATTTTATTATATATAGTGCAAAGCTGTGCAGAATAAAATAAATGTGAAATCCTACTGGAGAAAAACATCAGAAAACCCAACTTTTACAGAAGCTCACTAAACAGTCATCTTGGCTTACTGGTGACCGTTCAGAGATGAAACTATGCTTTTTGGCCATGAATCATGCAGACCTTGATGAGGGGGCATGTTGGAGCTTGACACTCCTGATTCCTTATTAGGTGTGTGAATTCCCCTAAATCTTACTCCAATCCCTGACTTTGTAGTGTAAGCAATGTTACATCTGTAATGTAGTGACTAGGGACGGAGAGCGCCTACCTGATTTCTCGAACTAAGGGTTGTCTTAGTATATCCCTGACTCCTAGATGTCACTGGTGTGTCAGATGCAACAGATAGCCGCTTTGCATCTGGCGGCAGAAGGTCTCTGCGTTTGGCATTGCAGACGGCTTCTGAATCCTTCTGACTTTTGGACCCAGTGACAACCTCCGACTCGAATTAACACACCTGGTCCAAAGTGTTTATAGACTGTCTGCTTCAGGGAGCTGCTGGTGATATTCACATTTTCCCTTGTGAAGGCATGGAGCTATAGCAGTCTGCCTGCTTTTTCTCTGGTGCTCTTGGAGGATGTTTGGTGTTACCTTTCTGAAGTCTGCTCAAGTTAACTTTCTCCCCCTTGTTTCTCCCTTCTTGTCTCTAATGTACAGTGGGGACTGACCAGTGCTCATCCCCCCTTCCCTATTCAGGGCCTAGCTCTAGGGATATACAGGGCTTAGGTTTCCTGCTCGGCGATTGATGCGGAACCAATAGAGAGAAGGTAGAGTAGACAGGGTGCTATTAGATCCAACGAGGGGACTCCACTCCCCCATTCCCTAGCGTTTGGGCTTCCTTCCCCTCATCCCTTCGTGTTGCATTTAGTCTTCCCGTACTGTACGTGACTTCGGATTACACCAGAAGGTGGAGATGCCATGGTGATGTACCTTGCTATGCGATCTTAAACCTTACCTATTTCCTCCCCCACAAAGAGATGTGAGGCTAAAGTGTATAGAATTATACTAACCAGAAAAACAAGGTTAGACTGCCACTGGGAGGAAATGAAACCGGAACGCTGCCGGGAGGAATAAAGTTAATATCCTCCCCACAGCGTGGGCCTAAGTGCTGGCACCGGACAGGTTCACAACAGTCATAACCTGCAGATTAACCCCTTATCACCAGGTTAACGGTATGTGCACACATTGCAGATTTCCTGCAGGTCTGCAGTTTTTTTTTTCCACGCAGAAACGCTGCAGATCTGCAAGTGATTTACAGTACAATGTAAATCAATGGCAAAAAAAAAATGCTGTGCTAATGGTGAGGAAAAATCTGCACCGAAAACGCAGCAGATTCAAAAAAGGACCATGTCAATTCTTTTTGCAGATCTGTTGCGTTTCTGTACCCATTCCATAATAGAAATCTGCAGGGGTAAAAAGAAGAAATCTGCACAAAAATCTGCAACGTGTGCACATACCAAAAAAAGGCGCAGATTCTGACCTGCGTTTTCTGCCAAGAAATGCAGAATCTGCACAGAAAATTCCACAGTCAAATCTGCAACATGTGCACATACCCTAATAGTGTTTTTTTTTTTTTTTTCTTTTTTTGGTGAGAGGGTACCCTAAATGACAATTATTACAATTTTGGAGCGCATATGGACATGCCCTCTAATAGTATTAAGATTGATACTTTGGTGTAGGCTTGCCAAGAGTAAACATAATCATTTTGCACAAAACCATTCCATACATTTCAATTTAATACACCATTTAACCCCTTAACGACCGCCGATACGCATTTTAACGGCGGCAGTTAAGGGTACTTAAACCACAGCGCCGTTAATTAACGGTGCTGTGGAAAAAGTGAATAGCGCCCCTGAGAGTCGGATTTTCTCTGGGGTCTCGGTTACTGGGGGTAGCCGAGACCCCAAAAAACATGATTCGGGGGTTTTTTTTTTACCGACCCCCGAGTTGCGATCGCCGGTAATTAAGTTTACCGGCGATCGCAAAAAAAAAAAGCGATTTCCCTTTTAATTTCTCTGTCCTCTGATGTGATTGCACATCAGAGGACATAGAAATGGGGTCCCCGATAGCCCCCCGATACTCACCTGTCTCCCCTGGTGCTCCTCGTGGCTCCCGATGGGCGCCGCCATCTTTTCTCGCAAAAAAATGGCGGGAGCATGCGCAGTGCGCCCGCCGGCCGGCATCGGGAGGATCTTTGGGGTTCCAGCTGCTGGGGGTAGCCGAGACCCCAAAGAACATGATCAGGGTCGCACATCAGAGGACAGAGAAATAGGGGGATTCGGGGACCCTATTATACTTACCGGTGTCCCTGGGTCCTCCTGCGTCCTCTCCTGCCCGCCGGCTTCTTCTTCCGGGAAAGAAAATAAGCGCATGCGCAGTGCGCCCGCCATCTGCCAGCCGGCAGGAGAGAGCAGTTGGGGCTACAATTAGGGTTAGGGTTTGGGCTAAATTTAGGGTTACATAGTTATTAATTAAGGTTGAAGGAAGACTATAAGTCCATCTAGTTCACCCCATAGCCTAACCTAACATGCCCTAACATGTTGATCCAGAGGAAGGCAAAACAAAACCATGTGGCAAAGAGTAAGCTCCACATTGGGGAAAAAAATTCCAACTCCACAAACGGCAATCAGACTAATAATCTGGATCAGCGCCCTATCAAGGAATCTAGTGTATATATCCTGTAACATTATACTTTTTCAGAAAGGTTTCCAGTCCCCTCTTAAATTTAAGTAACGAATCACTCATTACATCATACGGCAGAGAGTTCCGTTCCGTAGTCTCACTGCTCTTACAGTAAAGAATCTGCGTCTGTTATGCTTAAACCTTCTTTCCTCCAGACGTAGAGGATGCCCCCTTGTCCCTGTCTCAGGTCTACGATTAAAAAGATCATCAGAAAGGTCTTTGTACTGTCCCCTCATATATTTATACATTAACATAAGGTCACCCCTTGGTCTTCGTTTTTCCAAACTAAATAGCCCCAAGTGTAATAATCTATCTTGGTACTGCAGACCCCCCAGTCCTCTAATAACCTTGGTCGCTCTTCTCTGCACCCGCTCCAGTTCAGCTATGTCTTTCTTATACACCGGAGACCAGAACTGTGCACAGTATTCTAAGTGTGGTCGAACTAGTGACTGGTATAGAGGTAAAATTATGTTCTCTTCATGTGCATCTATTCCTCTTTTAATGCATTATTTTATTTGCCTTAGTAGCAGCTGCCTGACACTGGCCACAGAATATGAATTTGTCATCCACCCATACACCCAGGTCTTTTTCATTGACTGTTTTGCCCAGAGTTTTAGAATTAGGCACATATTTATACATCTTATTACTTCTACCCAAGTGCATGACCTAACATTTATCCCCATTAAAGCTCATTTGCCATTTATCAGCCCAAGCTTCCAGTTTGCAGGGTAATCAATACAGGGGAGGACAATTTTATATTACAGGATGATTTATGTAGAGTTTAGAGTCATCTGCAAATATTGAAATTCTACTCTGAATACCCCCTACGAGCTCATTAATAAATGTTAAAAAGAGGGCCCAATACTGACCCGTGTGGTACCCCACTGCTAACCGCGACCCAGTCCGAGTGTGCTCCATTAATAACCACCCTTTGTTTCCTATCCCTGAGTCAGCTCTCAACCCACTTACACATATTTTCCCCTATCCCCATTATATGTATCAACCTTTTATGTGGCACCGTATCAAAAGCTTTTGAAAAGTCCATATACACTAAATCTACTGGGTTCCCTAGGTCCAGTCCAGAACTTACCTCTTCATAGAAGCTGATCAAATTAGTCTGACATGAACGGTCCCTAGTAAACCCGTGCTGATACTGGGTCATGAGGTTATTCCTCTTCAGATACTCCAGTATAGCATCCCTTAGAATGCCCTCCAGGATTTTACCCACAGTAGAGGTTAAGCTTACTGGCCTATAATTTCCGAGTTCAGTTTTTGTCCCCTTTTTGAATATTGGCACCACATTTGCTATACGCCAGTCCTGTGGCACAGACCCTGTTATTATGGAGTCTTTAAAGATTAAAAATAATGGTCTATCAATGACTGTACTTAATTCCTGCAGTACTCGAGGGTGTATCCCATCCGGGCCCGGAGATTTGTGATTTACTGATTTTTAGACGCCGCCGCACTTCCTGCTGGGTTAAGCAGGTGACATTTAATTGGGAATTTTTGTTATCACTGTGATCATATTATCTGCCATGGGATTTTCTTTTGTAAATACTGATGACAAAGTCATTTAGCATATTGGCTTTTTCCTCCTCCTCATCCACCATTTCACCCACACCCATTTTGGGATTATTTTTACTCTCTCTGGCAATGAGTCTCTCTGTCTCAATCTTTGCAGCCTTGATTTGCTTTTTACAGAATTTATTTAATTTTCTGTATTTATTTAATGCCTCATCACTACCGACTTCCTTTAATTCTCTAAATGCTTTTTGTCACTTATTGTGCCCCTTACAGCTCTATTTAGCCATATTGGTTTCCTCCTATTTCTAGTATGTTTATTCCCATACGGTATATACTGTGCACAGGTCCTATCCAGGATGCTAATAAACGTCTCCCATTTTCTTTGTGTATTTTTATGTCTCAGGATATCATCCCAGTTAATTGAACCAAGATCATCTCTCATCCGTTCGAAATTTGCCCTCCTGACGTTTAGTGTCCGTGTAACCCCTCTACTACAGATCTTATTAAAGGATACATCAAAACTTATTATTTTGTGATCACTATTCCCCAAGTGACCGCCAACCCTTATATTTGATATGCGGTCTGGCCTGTTGGTTAATATTAGGTCTAGCAGTGGCCCCCTTCTTGTTGGTTCCTGAACCAGTTGTAAAAGGTAATTGTCTCTTAGTTGTCAAAAACAGATTACCTTTGCTGAAATGCAGGTTTCTGTTCTCCAATCTATTTCAGGGTAGTTGAAGTCCTCCATAATGACTTCTCCTTGAGTCGCAGCTTCATCTATTTGCTTTACAAGGATATTCTCCATTGCTTCCATTATTTTTGTTGATTTATAACTAACCCCTATCAGTAATTTATTATTTTCTCTAGTCACCTTCCACGACGGCATATGGAGGTTGTCTCTTTGCCCTAATGGGGAACAGGAAACACAGAGAGGTTTAAAAGGACCTCCCACCTCCCACCTGCCAGTGTCTTTCCTGTTCCCCATGGGACAGGGAGAGGTCTCCATGTGCTGTAGTGGCTGGCAGCTGTAGTGGCCGGCAACTGCAGTACCTTGTACAGGCTTTGCCTGTTTAAGCTGGGCAGCTGATGGTCACGCTCCGCCTCCTCCGTTACTGCTCCCGTTGTCCTTCTTGCAGGTGCCTCGGGACCCCCTCCTGGCCTTCCCACGCCCCCACGAGGGCAAAGCAGGCCTGGGATCCCTCGCCGGGTTCCTCCATAAGCTTCCCGGCATTCTCCCCCTCCATTCGGTCGGCTCGGCGTTCCGGAAGTGACGTCAGCGGTCGCGCGCGCGTCACTTCCGGTTTTTCGTATCATCTGGAAGCCGGTACTTCCGGGTTCGCCGGCCGGCGGGTCGGGCTGATGGCGTCCCCTCACATGGGTCCTGGAGGGGGAGGGGGAACCTTTTGATTGCTGGAGGCAGGTGTGGACGGCGTTCTTAAACCCTGCTGAACCACCACTGAGGTAAGGCTATTTCCCCAGTATGGATGGTTCTTTGTGCCCTGTGTCTGCAGAGCCCAGCGCTACCCCTGCTACAGTGAGTGTTTGCAGGGATAGGATCCGGGAGGTAGTACCTTTAGGGTGTTTACTTGTCCTCACTCCTCTCTCCCTTTCTGTTTCAGGGAGAAAAGTCTGCCCCTAGAGCCGCTAATAAAAAGTGCCCAGTCTGTTCTGCTAAATTCCCTCTTAACTGGGATAAAAAGCTCTGCCAGCCATGTACTGACAGCATTGTAAATGCCGAGCAACCATCTTTTGCTGGATGAAATTCGCTCCCTCGTTAAACAGGAGGTGCAATCTTCATTAGCAGCTTTTACTCCTCCACCTCCGCCACCGCCACCACATTCCCCAGCTAAAAAGAGAAAAATTCAGGTCGTTGAATCTGATTCTGATTCAGACCTCTCTCATACTTCATCTGTGGGCTGGGAAGATCTAGTGTCGCCTAAAGCTGAGGTCAGGAAATACCTCTTTTCCTCAGATTACATTGAGGATCTAGTATCTGCTGTCCGTAATACTATGGGCCTAGAAGAGGAACCTGAACCACAGTCCATACAGGAATAGATGTTTGGTGGGCTCAGATCGGAGAAGAGAGTGGGGTTCCCAGTGCACGCTAACATTGTTAGTATGATTTGATCAGGAATGGGAACAGCCTGAGAAATGATTAAAGGATGCTATGGACAGGAAGATTGAAAGTCTCCTAAAAAAAATCTTGGGAAACTTCTACGTCTGTCCTTAAGGCTAACGTCGCTTCTACTTGTGTTGCCAGGGCCCTCTCCTGCTGGCTAGAAAAATTAGAGTCTCATATATCTCAAGGTACCTCAAGAGGCGAGATATTAGATCCACTCCCCATTCTGCATAAAGCTACTGGGTTTCTGGCTGATGCTTCTCTAGAATCTGTTAGCTTGGCTGCCAGATCTCTGGTGCTTTTCAACTCTGCCAGAAGAGCCCTCTGGCTAAAAACATGGAGCGGTGATATCACCTCTAAGGCCAAGTTATGTGCCATACCCTTTAAGGGAGATTGTTTTCGGTCCAGCCTTAGATGATATTCTTGACAAGGCTACCGACAAGAAAAAGGCACTCCCGGAGCAAAAACAACCTAGGAAACTGTTTTTTCGTGCCCCACAGTCTCAGCCCTCTCAAGCAAGAGGTAAAGGCAAAACCGGCAGGTGGAGTTACGCAAAGGGTAGAGGGAAAAATATTTTTGTCCCGCAGCAGCAGCAGCAGTCCCAACAGGACAAACAATGACTCCAACCCGGTGGGGGGAGACTCTCAAAATATGTGGGTCAGTGGGAAAATATCACCAGTTCCCACTGGGTCCTCAATGTTATCAAGGAGGGCCTATTGATAAAGTTAATTTCTCCCCCCCCCCTCAGGGGGGACATCAAGAGATCACAGTTTGTTGACATTGGGTCTAAGATCTTGTGAAATGAAATGTGATCTCCACAGTTCCACAATCGGAACAGGGAAAAGGACATTATTCCCGGCAGTTTTTGGTATCCAAACCCTCAGGGGACGTACGTATTATTATAAACCTAAAAGGTCTAAATCAACATGTGAAATATCGCAAGTTCAAGATGGAGTCTGTAAAATCTGCAATTCCTCTGACAGGACATCACTCCTTTATGGCAACCATCGACCTAAAGGATGCATATTTTCGCATTCCTATCCACCCGAGACACAAAAAATATCTCAGGTTTGCGATACAGGGGAGTCATCGAGTGGAGCACTATCAGTTTGGAGTCCTTCCCTTCGGCATTTCCTCAGCACCGAGGGTGTTCTCCAAAATCATGGCAGAGGCGGTGTCATTTATCCGGAAACAAGGTGTCTGTATAGTGCCCTATCTGGACGATCTCCTGATAGTTGCTCCCACCGAGATGACCCTGATATCCCATGTGTCAACCACTTTGGAGATATTGAGGTCTCTGGGTTGGATTCCAAATATGAAGAAATCTCTGCTTCAACCCTCAAAAACCAGGAAGTTCTTGGGTGTGGTTCTGGACTCGGCAAAACAGATGTCCTTTCTCCCAGACGATCACATTCTACCATTAGTAGAAAAAAATCAGAAGATTCAAAGAGATGACATTTCCTGTTCTTCGAGAAGGAATGTCTCTCTTAGGCTCCATGACAGCCTGCATACAATCGGTGGCTTGGGCTCAAGCTCACTCAAGAATTCTCCAAACCCACATTCTAGACAAGTGAGATGGTCGATCTGGCACTCTAACAAAAAGGATCCACACACCCGGGCGAGTGAAATTATCCTTAACATGGTGGATGAATTCCAGAAACCTCCTGAAGGGAGTGAGCTGGATTCAGCTTCCACTAACCACGATCAAGACAGATGCCAGCAAGAGGGGCTGGGGAGCCATAATAAACCATGTTCCTTACCAAGGTCTTTGGAACCAGTCGATCAGCGAGAAATCGTAAAATTTCAGGGAGCTCAAAGCTGTGGAAGAGGCCCTGTTAGCAGCAAGTCGTCAGATTTCTGGACATGTTCAGATATATTCAGACAACATGACCACGGTGGCTTACATCAAGCACCAGGGCAGTACAAAATTCCTCAGTTTAAAAAATATCTCCGCTCGAATTTTTTGTTGGGCCGAAAAACACTTTCTGTCCCTGACGGCACTTCACCTGAAAGGTACTGCAAATATTCAGGCAGATTACCTGAGTCGCCAGGACATTCATCCTGGCGAATGGAGCCTGGATCTTCAAACGTTCAACATGCTAGTACACAAGTGGGGTCTTCCAGATGTCGACCTCTTTGCCTCTCACCAGAACGCAAAAATCAAAACCTTTTTTTCCTTGAACCCATGAGGCAATCCCAGAGGAGTGGATGCCCTAGTCCAAGATTGGCATTTTCATCTAGCCTACGCATTTCCACCAATCCCAATTCTTGCAAAGGTTCTACGGAAGATACGGATAGAAAGGACACCGACTATTCTGATAGCTCCTTTATGGCCCAAAAGAAGTTGGTTCAACTTGATCATCCAACTACAAGTGGATGGGCCGGTAATGTTACCACTAAAAGACAATCTCCTCTCTCAGGGTCCCATTCTCCACGCAGACCCTCAGAAATAGAACTTAGCGGCGTGGTTACTGAAGCCCAGGTTTTGAAAGCAAAAGGATTATCGGACCCTGTCATAGTCATAGCTACTCTCCAAAAATCAAGAAAGTCAGTAACCAACGCCATCTACAACAAAATCTGGAAAAAGTTTTCGTCGTTTTGTCTGCCTAACCTTCCAGACCCTCTCAAGCCAAATATACCTAACATATTAGATTTTTTACAAAAAGGCTTGGAGATGGGTCTTAGACCCAGTACTCTCAAAGTCCAGGTCTCTGCGCTTAGCTCTTTTTTTTTTATCAAGATCTAGCAGGTCATCGCTGGATCAAAAGGTTTTTAACATCAGCAACTAGGATGAATCCTAGAAAACAGATCATAGTTCCCCCATGGGATCTCAATGTGGTGCTCCAAGGTCTTACAGGTCCCCCTTTTGAACCTTTGTCCTCCTGCTCTCCTCAAAATCTTGCCTATAAAACTGTGCTTTTGGTAGTCATAACTTCGGCTAGAAGAGTGGGTGAACTGCAGGCCTTATCTATAAGAGAGCCGTATCTTCTAGTGAGAGATGATTCAATGGTACTTCGTCTGGATCCTTCTTTTCTTCCGAAGGTAGTCTCTGAATTTCATCGTTCCCAAGAGATTGTTCTACCGACCTTTTGCCATAAACCTGCAAACTTGGAAAAAAGAAGATTCAACACTCTGGATGTCCGACGTATTCTGCTGCAATACTTAGATCAGACCCGTGCTCTCAGAATCGATCATAACCTCTTTGTCCATCTCTCAGGGCAAAATAAGGGGAAGAAAGTAGCTAAAAGTACCATTGCTACATGGATCAAAAAAGCCATAACTGAAGCCTACCTTGCTCAAAACAAAATACCTCCAGTAGGGATCAAGGCCCATTCAACAAGATCTACGTCAGTTTCCTGGGCAGAAAGAGCAGGTGCATCTCCGGAGCAGATCTGCAGGACAGCAACGTGGTCTTCACTCCATACCGTCTCTAAGCATTATAGATTAGATGTATTGTCCAATAAGGACTTAGTCTTCGGCCGTAAAGTTTTCCAGGCCGTTGTCCCTCCCTAGTGCCAAATTAGTTGGTATTACTCCATATGCCGTCGTGGAAGGTGACTAGAGAAAATAGAATTATTCTTACCGTTAATTCGGTTTCTAGGAACCTTCCACGACGGCACTAATTTCCCACCCGATACATATTCCTGGACTAGTTCTGGGATTCAGAAGGTAAACTGGTGCTATGGTCTCAGTTGTAAGTCACTGGCAGGTGGGAGGTCCTTTTAAACCTCTGTGTTTCCTGTTCCCCATTAGAGCAAAGAGACCACCTCCATATGCCGTCGTGGAAAGTTCCTAGAAACCGAATTAATGGTAAGAATAATTCTATTTTTCCCCCTCCCCTTATCTCCACACACAGGGACTCTACATTTTCATCAAATTCACCTATATTATCATGCCGGATGGGTTTTAAGGACGATTTTACATACAGACACACCCCTCCCCCTCGCTTATCTGTTCGGTCATTTCTGAACAGACTATAAACCTGCAAGTTAACAGCCCAGTCAGGGCTCTCATCCAGCCACATTTCAGATATCCCCACCATGTCATAATTATGCTCTAACAACATTAATTCTAATTCATCCATTTTGTTGGCAAGGCTTCTAGCATTAGTATACATGCACTTGATGTTCCTCTCTGTACCTCTATTCTTTTCTAAATTAACTGTTCTAACCCCACCCCCCATGCCACCGCCACCCCCAACTTCCTTATTTGTGCCCAGGTCTCTATCTGCACTATCTTCCCCTCCTATAAAATGAATACCCTCCCCCCCAATTCCTAGTTTAAACACTCCTCCAACCTTCTAGCCATTTTCTCCCCCAGCACAGCTGCACCCTCCCCATTGAGGTGCGGCCCGTCCCTAGTGTAGAGCCTGTAGCCAACTGAGAAGTCGTCCCAATTCTGAAGGAACCCAAACCCCTCCTTTCTACACCAATTCTTGAGCCACATATTAACCTCCCTAATCTCCCGTTGCCTCTCTGGCGTGGCACGAGGTACAGGCAGTATTTCAGAAAATACCACGTTGGAGGTCCTTGCTTTCAGCTTGCAGCCTAATTCCCTGAAATCATATTTAAGGACCTTCCACCTACCTCTAACTTTGTCATTTGTGCCAATGTGCACCATGACCGCTGGGTCCTCACCAGCCCCTCCCAGTAATCTGTTCACCCGATCAGCGATGTGTCGGACTCGAGCGCCAGGTAGGCAGCACACCGTTCGACGATCCCTGTCTTTGTGACAGATTGCCCTATCTGTTCCCCTAATAATTGAGTCGCCCGCTCCAGCACCTGTCTGGCCTGCCCTGCTCTTCTGTTTCCCTCCTTACTGGAGCAGTCACCCCTCCGGTTTTCAGAGGACATGCCTGGCTGCAGCAGTGCTACCTCTGTACTGGCACCCCCCTCATCTGCCTACTTAGCAAACTTATTGGGGTGTTCCAGATCAGGACTAGCCTCCCTGGCACTCTTCCCTCTACCCCACTTCCTAACTGTCACCCAGCTTGCTACTTCACCGTCCTGCAGCTCCATTCTACCATCCCCCACCTCATCTATCCCATTGAGCGTCTGCTCAGTGAGCAGAAGACTCCTCTCCATATTGTCTATGGATCTCCGTGTTGCCAGCTGCACTTTTAGATCCAGAATCTGCGCTTCCAAATGCTCAACGTGCTCACATCTCGCACAGCAGTATGCACCCTCGACCGGCTGATCAAGGACTGCATACATGTGGCAAGATGTGCACTGGATGGCATTAACAATAGTGGAACACATTTCCTAATGGGGATTGCACCAGACAAAAGCGTTAAATAAAAATAAATACAAAGTATTAATAAAATACAGACAGCAATTCCTCCCTTGGAAACTCCCTGAATCCAAAGTCACTGAATCACAAGTCACACTTACCGCCGTTCACACTTACGCTCACGTCACACTCAGCTCATTCACACTCGCTAAGCTGAAGATTTAAAGATAATTTTTTTTTTCTCTTTCTCCTCAGCAGCAATCCACCTTGCTGCTCAATGCACTTCCAAAAAAGAACTTGAGCCCCAAACAGCTGCCCCTTATAAACCCCTAATTATAAGCCCCCACCCTAAGTTAACCCCTTGTGAATATAGCTACTCCCAATTCAGCAATTCACACCAATTCACACAGGTATTTGTTAAAGTCTTTCCAAATACCTCTTCACTGAATCACAAGTCACACTTACCGCCGTTCACACTTACGCTTAGGTCACACTCAGCTCGCTCACACTCGCTAAGCTGGAGATTTATAGATTTTTTTTTTTTTCTTTTTCCCCTCTGCAGCAATCCGCCTTGCTGTTCAATGCACCTCCAAAAAGGGTTAGGGTTGGGGCTAAATTTAGGGTTAGGCTTCTTTCACACTTGCGTCGGTACGGGGCCGTCGCAATGCGTCAGCCCAACATACCGACGCACGTTGTGAAAATTTTGCACAACGTGGGCAGCGGATGCAGTTTTTCAACGCATCCGCTGCCCAGTCTATGTCCTGGGGAGGAGGGGGCAGAGTTACGGCCACGCATGCGCGGTCGGAAATGGCGGACGCGACTTACAAAAAAAGTTACATTGAACGTTTTTTTTGTGCCGACGGTCCGCCAAAACACAACTAATCCAGTGCACGACGGACGCGACGTGTGGCCATCCGTCGCGATCCGTCGGCAATACAAGTCTATGGGCAAAAAAACGCATCCTGCGGGCACATTTGCAGGATCCGTTTTTTGTCCAAAACGACGGATTGCGATGGATGCCAAATGACGCAAGTGTGAAAGTAGCCTTAGGGTTGGGGCTAAAGTTAGGGCTAGGGTTGGGGCTAAATTTAAGGTTCGAGCTAAGGTTGGGGCTAAAGTTAGGGCTAGGGTTGTGGCTAAAGTGAGGGTTAGGATTAGAGTTGGGATTAGGGTTAGGGTTTGGATTAGGGCTGGTATTAGGGTTGGCATTAGGGTTACTCTTGGGATTAGAGTTAGGTTTGGGATTAGGGTTAAGGTTAGGGTTGGGATTAGGGGTGTATTGGGATTAGGATTAGGTTTGAGGTTAGGGTTGAGATTAGGTGTGTGGATTTAGGGTTTTGATTAGGGTTATGGTTAGGGTTGACATTAGGGTTGTTTTGGGGTTAGGGTTGTGAGTAGGATTAGGATCGGGTTGGGATTAGGGTTAGGAGTGTGTGGGGTTAGGGTTGGAGTTGGAATTGGGGGGTTTCCATTGTTTAGGTACATCAGGGGGTCTCCAAACACGACAGCCAATTTTGCGCTCAAAAAGTCAAATTGTTCTCCCTCCCTTCTGAGCTCTGCCGTGCGCCCAAACAGTGGGTTACCCCCACATATGGGGCATCAGCGTACTAGGGATAAATTGGACAAAAATTTTTGCAGTTCAATTTCTCCTGTTACCCTTGTGAAAATAAAAACTTGGGGGCTACAAAATCTTTTTTGTGGAAAAAAAAAATATTTTTTATTTTTACGACTCTGAATGCCCAAGTACTTCACAGAAGTTTATAATGCAAAGTTCTCACCACACAACTAAAGAAGTTCCTTGGGGGGTCTAGTGTCCAAAATGGGGGGTTTCTACTGTTTAGGCACATCAGGGGCTCTCCAAACGCGACATGGCGTCCGATCTCAATTCCAACCGATTCTACACTGAAAAAAATAAAACGACACTACTTCTCTTCCAAGCTCTGCGGTGCACCCAAACATTGGTTTACCCCCACATATGGGGTATTGACGTACTCAGGAGAAATTGCAAAACAACTTTTGTGGTCTAATTTCTCCTGTTACCCTTATGAAAATAAAAATTTGGTGGAAAAAGATATTTTTTGTAGAAAAAATGCGTTTGTTTTTTTTTTGTTTTTTTATTTTCACGGCTCTGTTATTAATTTCTGTGAAGCACTTGGGGGTTCAAAGTGCTCACCACACATCTAGATAAGTTCCTTAAGGGGTCTAGTTTCCAAAATGGTGTCACTTGTGGGGAGTTTCCACTGTTTAGGCATATCAGGGGCTCTCTAAACGTGACATAGCATCCAATCTCAATTCCAACCAATTCTGCATTGAAAAAGTGAAACGGCGCTCCACTTCCAAGCTCTGCGGTGCGCCGAAACAGTGGTTTACCCCCACATATGTGGAATCGGCGTATTCAGGAGAAATCGCACAACAAAATTTATGGTTTAATTTCTGTTTTTACACTTGTGAAAATAAAAAAAAATGGTTCTGAAGTAAAATGTTTGCAAAAAAAAGTTAAATGTTCATTTTTTCCTTCCACATTGTTTCAGTTCCTGTGAAACACCTGAAGGGTTAATAAACTTCTTGAATGTGGTTTTGAGCACCTTGAGGGGTGCAGTTTTTAGAATGGTGTCACACTTGGTTATTTTCTATCATATAGACCCTTCAAAGTGACTTCAAATGTGATGTGGTCCCTAAAAAAAAAAAAAAAATGGTGTTGTAAAAATGAGAAATTGCTGGTCAATTTTTAACCCTTATAACTCCCTAACAAAAAAAAAATTTTGTTTCAAAAATTGTGCTGATGTAAAGTAGACATGTGGGAAATGTTGTTTAACTATTTTTCGTGACATATCTCTCTGATTTAAGGGCATAAAAATACAAAGTTTGAAAATTGCAAAATTTTAAAAAATTTTGCCATATTTCTGATTTTTTTCATAAATAATCGCAAGTAATATCGAAGAAATATTACCACTACCATGAAGTACAATATGTCACGAAAAAACAGTCTCAGAATCAGCGGGATCCGTTTAAGCGTTCCAGAATTATAACCTCATAAAGTGACAGTGGTCAGAATTGTAAAAATTGGCTCTGTCATTAAGTACCAAATTGGCTCTGTCACTAAGGGGTTAAAGTATGGCAAATGCTTACTTGAAGGTGTATTCCCTAAAATAGATAACTTGCTGACCATTGGGGGGGTCTCCATAGCCAGACCTTGAACAAACTGCAGAGCCCCATTTGTAATGGAGCACAGTTGGACACATATTCATTGTCTGAGACTGCCATTGAAATGCGAATTACATGGGGCATAAAGGATTAATTTATATTCTGGGAATACCTCTTTAATAACCATTTTTTTTCTTTAAAAAGTATATAGTGATACCACTATAGGTCATGGTAATATGCATATGGATCAAATTACGCTTTTTAGTTTTCTTGTCTTTGTGTGTAATAAAATGTTATATATATGTGTGTATATGTATATACTAGATGGCAGCCCGATTCTAAAGAATCGGGAGTCTAGAATCCATATATACTTTATTTATTCAAATGTAAGAATAATACAATTAATAAATAATAGTAAGAAAGAACAAAAATAATAGGCAGTATATGGAGAAAACACCAAACAAAAGTTCAAAATTGGTGTGAAAATGTCACTGAACCACTTCACAACTAAATATATATAGTTTTGGTAAATGGTATTATCATTTTTTTGACGAAATTCGGCAGGAGCTTGAAGAGCAACGTCACTGGGCCCGCCTCCACGCAGTAGAAACTTGCTGTGAGGTAAAAATTCAAAAATCACACCAAAATGGCGGGCGGAGTGTGTCACAGTACGGCACGTTTCTGATTGGTCGCTCGCAGCAGGCGGCAACCAATCAGACACTGGACACTGTTGACGTCACTTATCTCCGGATATTAGCTCCGGACATTAGCTCCGGACAAAGCCACGGAAGTTGGCACAGTGTCCAGTGTCTGCCATCTAGTCTAATATATAATTGCCTAGAATACTACTTCCTGCAATTTGTGCCAACTTCCTGTCCGGAGCTAATGTCCGGAGCTAATGTCCGGAGCTAATGTCCGGAGCTAAGTGACGTCAACAGTGTCCAGTGTCTGATTGGTTGCCGCCTGCTGCGAGCGACCAATCAGAAACGTGCCGTACTGTGACACACTCCGCCCACCATTTTGGTGTGATTTTTGAATTTTTACCTCACAGCAAGTTTCTACTGCGTGGAGGCGGGCCCAGTGACGTTGCTCTTCAAGCTCCTGCCGAATTTCGTCAAAAAAATGATAATACCATTTACCAAAACTATATATATTTAGTTGTGAAGTGGTTCAGTGACATTTTCACACCAATTTTAAACTTTTGTTTGGTGTTTTCTCCATATACTGCCTATTATTCACTGACTGTTATACTGAGAGACTGCCGTTTATTAACCTCTTCTTTGCCACATTGGGTATATTGCTCTATTATTTGCCACATAAGGACATTGTCCATTATTGCCCAGCAATTTCTCTGCAATATAAACTGCCTATTTATTAATATCTGCATTCCTGCAAAGAACTATTGCCTATTATTAACTGACTATTTTCCTACTACCTGACACTGCCCACAACACGCAAAGTTGTCGTCTGATGTCTTTCATCCCTCCCCTCATAAGCATGTTCATGGATCCTGTGTAACTGTACCTTAAATAACAAGAATTGTCAAGAGCTGGTGAGTGCAGCCATTTTTTGTTCTTTCTTACTATTATTTATTAATTGTATTATTTTTACATTTGAATAAATAAAGTATATATGGATTCTAGACTCCCGATTCTTTAGAATCGGGCTGCCATCTAGTATTATATAATTGCCTAGAATACTACTTCCTGCAATTTGTGCCAATTTCCGTGGCTTTGTCCGGAGCTAATGTCCGGAGCTAATGTCCGGAGATAAGTGACGTCAACAGTGTCCAGTGTCTGATTGGTCGCTCGCAGCAGGCGGCAACCAATCAGAAACGTGCTGCACTGTGACACACTCCGCCCGCCATTTTGGTGTGATTTTTGAATTTTTACCTCACAGCAAGTTTCTACTGCGTGGAGGCGGGCCCAGTGACGTTGCTCTTCAAGCTCCTGCCGAATTTCGTCAAAAAAATGATAATACCATTTACCAAAACTATATATATTTAGTTGTGAAGTGGTTCAGTGACATTTTCACACCAATTTTGAACTTTTGTTTGGTGTTTTCTCCATATACTGCCTATTATTTTTGTTCTTTCTTACTATTATTTATTAATTGTATTATTCTTACATTTGAATAAATAAAGTATATATGGATTCTAGACTCCCGATTCTTTAGAATCGGGCTGCCATCTAGTGTATATATGTATATGTGTGTATATATATATATATATATATATAATCTCTCTACTATATAAAGCTGTATGTGTGTGTATGTCCGGGATTGGCATCTGCACCGTCGCAGCTACAGCCACAAAATTTTGCAGTCACACGTCTGGACCCCGAGAGCGTCATAGGCTATGTTGTGAGGTGAAATTTTAACCCCGCGCATTCCAATTCACCAAACAATTTTGCCCCTATCTACATAATGGGGAAAAAAGTGAAGGGAAAAGTGTTGGAGGCAAATTGACAGCTGCCAGATGTGAACAAGGGGGACTTAAAGAGTGAGAGCGATGGCGCCAAAGAGTATATACCGTACAGTTGCTAAGGTGGGGCCCCGACATGGGATACTCACCACACGGGGATATGAACACACACACAAAATGCGCCACACACTACCACGTGCTTGAACACATATACCACCCTCAGCACACATTTCACCACACATACGCCAACCTCGCCACATAAAAGTCGAAACACAAAAGTCGCCGCTCAAAACTCACCACGCACAAAACTCGCCACATGCAAAAAATAGGCTCACGCAAAACTCGCCACAAGTGCAAAACTCACCTCATGGAAAACTCGCCACACACAAAACTTGCACATGCGGAAAAATTGCCATATGCACAAAATTTGCAACACATGCAAAAGTTGCCTCACACAAAACTTGCACATACTCAAAAGGCACCAGACATAAAACTCACCACGCGCAAAACTCGCCATGCGCAAAACTTGCTGCACACAACTTGCTACACTAACCTGTCACATGCAACTCGACACACAAAAAGTTGCTACACGCATGTTGCCACACAAAACTCCACACACACAACTTGACAAACGAAACTCGCCCTAAAACACACACAAGTCTGGTATTAGCCTTCAAAAATAAAATTCTGATTAATAAGCAGACAAACTACAAGAGCAACAAATGTACCATATAGGAAATACGGCAGCTGTCAGTCACATGACCTGTCTATTATGTGTATGTGTGAGCTAATATATACTGCCAGGGGGAGGGCTTCCTGTTGGCTAGGGATTTATCAGGCTGCCAATTTATCTTACAAATACTGAGGTAAAAATACTGAGCAAATAACGTGTTAACGAGGTCTAATACAGGAGATCACACAGGTATATGCTATATACAGGGGAGATGACACACAGATATATACTATATAAAGGAGGAGATGACATACAGGTACATACTATATACAGGAGGAGATGACACACGGGTATATACTATATACAGGAGCAGATTACCTACAGGTATATACTATATACAGGAGGAGATGACACACGGGTATATACTATATACAGGAGCAGATTACCTACAGGTATGTACTATATACAGGAGGAGATGACATACAGGTATATGCTATATATATAAGATGACATACAGGTATATACTATATACAGGAGGAGATGACACAGATATATACTATATACAGGGGAGATGACACACAGGTATATACTATATATAGGAGGAGATGACATACAGGTATATACTATATATAGGAGGAGATGACATACAGGTATATACTATATACAGGGGAGATGAGACACAGCAGGTATATACTATATACAGGGGAGATGACATACAGGTATATACTATATACAGGAGATGACATACAGGTGTATACTATATATAAGGGAGATGACAAACGTGTATACTGAGGTGAAAATGAGAGGTGTGAGGTGAAAATGAAAAGGTGTGAGTGCAAAATGAGAGGAGTGAGGGAAAATAGTGTAGTGATCGGAAAATGACAGATGTGAGGTCGAAATGACAAGTGTTAGGCGGGAATGAGAGGAGTGAGGGAGAAAATGAGGTGTGAGGGGGAAAATTAAAGATGTGATTGGGAAAATGAGAGGCGTAATGGGAAAATAAGAGAAGTGACGTGCTATAACTAACCACAGATATTTACTATGCCCAGGCAACGCCGTGCTCTTCAGCTAATAAATATATATATATATATATATATATATATATATAATTTTTTTTTTTTTTTTTTTTTTTTTTTACACACTTTTCTGGACTTTTAGATATATTACTTTATTTTTTTTCGTTTTTTTTCTTTCTCAGAACAGAACTACTACTGAAACAAAAGGACAGCAGTCGTCAGAGAAGTACAATTTCAAGATATTCAATATCTGTTTTATTTATACATTTTACACATTATTTGATTAGGTTGATAAACCATTTGCTTTTCTGTTCCATTTTTAGTAACAGACAGAATGTAAAAATGTTAGTTTGAGCATAGCCTTTATACCAATGTTTTCTATATCTTTAGGCCGGGATCACACATGCGAGAAACTCGCACGAGTCTTGCGTCTCAATACCCGGCACAGCAGGCACTCGGGACAGGAGAGTTCAGCTGCATAGAAATACAAGCAGCCACACACTCCTGTCCCGAGTGCCAACAGCTGTGCCGGGTATTGAGACCCGTGCGAGTTTCTCGCACGTGTGATCCTGACCTTTAAAGTAATTGTCATTAGATGGCACAACACAAATGGCAAACATTGTTAAATAGATCACATGATGAAAGTGGCTGTATAAATATCCAATTAATCCCATAAACTCGTGAGCTAAAGTCAATCTCCTCCATCCAACTTAACTGACAGTTCCTCAGAGTCCCTCCAACCTGCTGCTGAAATTGGACAATGCTTTTAATGAATTACATCTGTAAGCCTCTGTGAGTGGAGATTGCATTTTCTGCCTGCACACACTGAAATTGGAGCTCTCACTTTCTTAACTAGTAGCATGAAATCTTCTACCTACCCTTTTTTTAAAAAAAAAAAGTGATTCTTACATGGATTTCCTTTAAAGGCTAAACCTTTTTCCCCAAACAATGCTTCCAAAGAGCAATAATGTTTTCATGTTCTGTCAGGGCATGTTTCGATCAGTGCTTGTCTTTTAGTGCCACCGTTCCGTTTTGGGGTATATAAAATGTATAAAACTATTAGATCTTTTGGGGAAATGGTAAAAAAAGCTTTTATGTGGGTTTAAATGTCATCTAATATATAATTGCCTAGAATACTACTTCCTGCAATTTGTGCCAACTTCCGTGGCTTTGTCCGGAGCTAATGTCCGGAGCTAATGTCCGGAGCTAATGTCCGGAGATAAGTGACGTCAACAGTGTCCAGTGTCTGATTGGTTGCCGCCTGCTGCGAGCGACCAATCAGAAACGTGCCGTACTGTGACACACTCCGCCCGCCATTTTGGTGTGATTTTTGAATTTTTACCTCACAGCAAGTTTCTACTGCGTGGAGGCGGGCCCAGTGACGTTGCTCTTTAAGCTCCTGCCGAATTTCGTCAAAAAAATGATAATACCATTTACCAAAACTATATATATTTAGTTGTGAAGTGGTTCAGTGACATTTTCACACCAATTTTGAACTTTTGTTTGGTGTTTTCTCCATATACTGCCTATTATTTTTGTTCTTTCTTACTATTATTTATTAATTGTATTATTCTTACATTTGAATAAATAAAGTATATATGGATTCTAGACTCCCGATTCTTTAGAATCGGGCTGCCATCTAGTAAATAATAGTTCTGGTCCTTACTGATGTGGTGATCCAATTATTTTTCTATTTTTTTTTTTTTAAATTCCTTTTTATTTTTGTACCAATTGGAAACTTGAACCTTTTGAGCCTTGCTTGTTAGAATATAAATACTGCAATGTCTGTCCCTTGGCTTTTTCAGCAGGAAGCTAGCCATCACTCACAGCTTGGCGTCTGTGATGACACGAGCACAGCGCCTGTGCCCATGCTATTATCACGACATACAATTATGCTGATTTGCACTAATAGACTCTCTGTATGTACTAACGTCATAGGTGGTAATAAGTGTATATATGTAATACATATATGTAAAATCCTACAATTTGGGACTGAGATGCTTTAGATTCTAGGTAAATATATATTGTATATACTTTGTGTGTATTCACTAGTAAACATTGAAATAGGAAAAGGAGGAAAGAAAAATTCAAGGAATTATGGAAATGACTGGAACAAAGGACATGATAATGTTATACAATTGAAAAAATGACAACCACAATTTACAAATATATATTCTATTTTATTCAGTATCCAGTATAAGTGCCACACACAAGTATAGGACTTGGCTTGCTATCAATAAGATTAACCCCTAAACGATATGACTTTAACTTGCACCATATGTCAGCTATAGGGAGCTAGGTAAAGCTCTTACCGTATATAGGTGGCTATGGGGGCGTATACTGTGTGTATATAGTGAGGTTTATACTGTATATAGGGAGCTATGTATGGGGCTCATACTGTATGTAGGATACTGTGGGGGCTCATAGTGTATATAGTGAGCTACGTAGGGGTTCATGCTATATATAGGGCAGGGGCAAACACTGACAGCTTGGGGCCCCTGTGCAGGAAATGTGTCTGGGCCCCCTTGGTTTCATGGCGACAAAGATATATATATAATACTAGATGGTGGCCCGATTCTAACTCATCGGGTATTCTAGAATATGCATGTCCATGTAGTATATTGCCCAGCGACGTAGTATATTGCCCAGTCATGTAGTATATTGCCCAGCCACGTGGTGTATTGCCCAGCCACGTGGTGTATTGCCCAGCCACGTAGTGTATTGCCCAGCCACGTAGTGTATTGCCCAGCCACGTAGTATAGAGACTTAAAAAAAAAATAAACACATACTCACCTTCCGAAGGCCCGTTGAAGTCCTGATATACTCACCATCCGCCGCCTTTCCCGCTCCTCGGGACGCTCCCGGGATCGCTCCATTGCAAGCGTCCGCTTCCAGTCCCAGGGCTGGTATGAGCAGGACCTGTGATGACGTCGCGGTCACATGACCATGACGTCACGTTAGGTCCTTGTTGCACACCAGCCCTGGGACCGGAAGCTGCCGCTTGCAATGGAGCGGTCCTGGGAGCGTACCGAGGAGCGGGAAAGGCGGCGGATGTGGAGTATAGCAGGTTTTTTGTTTGTTTAATTATTTTTAACATGACATACTTTTACGATTGATGCTGCATAGGCAGCATCAATAGTAAATAGTTGGGGACACACAGGGTTAATGGCAGTGGTAACGGAGTGCGTTACAGCGCGGGCCATTACCGCTGCCATTAACCCTGTGTGAGCGGTGACTGGAGGGGATTATGGAGCGGGCGCCGGGCAGTGAGTGCAGGGGAGTAGGGGAGGGACTAATCGGACTGTGGTCATCGCTGATTGGTCGCGCCAGCCATGACAGGCAGCTGCCGAGACCAATCAGCAAATGAATAACAGTGACAGAAGGACAGACAGACGGAAGTGACCCTTAGACAATTATATATATAGATTTGCCACCCCTTATTATACAGTGCCCTCCCTTGTTATGTACAGTACCATACCTTACATATTGGATTATATAGAGCCCTGTTTTTTATTACATACCTTTCTGTCTTGTTAGCTGTATAATGCAATGATGGCTGATGGAGCATGGGAATGCTTCTTTTCTAATGGAAGAGCTGATGGACTGATCGTCTTGTCACCGGCTCCTCCATCAGCAGTCATTTTATATCTAAAAAGAGAGGGGACTATGTAATAAAAGAGGGTGCTGTGAATAACAAAATTAACAAGAATACACTATGTAAGGGACAGCACTGTATATAGTGTATAAACCAAAAGAAAAAACAAGGATCCCTAAAAAGTAGCTTTTATTTAATACGATTAAAAAGACTATATTTATCCAAAATACAATAAAAAAAGTATTAAATGTACCTATTAGACCCTACATCGAACTGCAATGAGTCCTGCCTGGCAATGGAGGTTGGCACCCTACTTTACTGCGGTAGGCGCCCCCACTCCTCGACGGCTCACCCTTGTACACCCTAGAAGGTACCTGCAATCAGGAAAAAGGCTGGTGAGCCCTACTATACATCCCTATAATGCCAACTGCCTGACAGTGGAGGTAGACACCCTAATTAACTGCGGTAGGCGCCCCCACTCAACGACGGCTGACCCTAGGGTCCCTAACGGTCCCTATAATAAGGGATGGACAAAAGATATTGTCCCACATACACCTCTGATACCCGTGAGAGAAAAAAACTAAACAAAATGCAAAAAATAACCCCAAAAAACAAATATAAATAACAAAAAATGAATTATCAAAAATGTACTTAGTCAATATACCAGAGGGAGCAGTACAAAGCACAATGTCTAAGTACATTTTTGATAATTCATTTTTTGTTATTTATATTTGTTTTTTTTGCGGGGGGTTATTTTTTGCATTTTGTTTAGTTTTTTTCTCTCACGGGTGTCAGAGGTGTATGTGGGACAATATCTTTTGTCTATCCCTTATTATAGGGAATGTTAGGGACTCTAGGGTCAGCCGTCGTTGAGTGGGGGCGCCTACCGCAGTAAAGTAGGGTGCCAACCTCCACTGCCAGGCAGGACTCATTGTAGTTCAACGTAGGGTCTAATAGGTACATTTAATACTGTTTTAATTGTATTTTGGATAAATATAGTCTTTTTAATCGTGTTAAATAAAAGTTACTTTTTAGGGATCCTTGCTTTTTTCTTTTGGTTTATACTCTTTTCTGGGATTCCGAGTTATTGTAGTTGGGTTTTTCAGACAGCACTGTATATAACAGCAGAGGAAGCTATATAATAAGGTACGGCACCATATATAACTAGAGGATGGTATGTAATAAGGGACTGTGTTAAACATAATATAAGAGGAAACTGTAACTAAGGATGGTGTTAGTATATAGTGTACTCACTAATCCTGTATAAGGGACTGTTAGACATAATAAGGGATAATAATGTCTTCCTCCACCTCCCTGTTCCTAAGTCCATTATAAGTCCCCCTTCCTCCATCCCAATCCCCAACACCCCTCATTCTCCTTCTTCCCATCGCCTCCCATTATTGTCCTCTCCCCACCCCATCATTGACCATTCCACCATCTCCATCATTTCCTCCTCCGCCACCACCCTGATTATTGCCTTTTCCACCACCACCATCATTGCCCTTTCTACCACCTCCATAATTGCTTTCTCCCCTACCACCCCATCATTG
Source organism: Ranitomeya imitator (assembly GCF_032444005.1). Classification (NCBI taxonomy): domain Eukaryota; kingdom Metazoa; phylum Chordata; class Amphibia; order Anura; family Dendrobatidae; genus Ranitomeya; species Ranitomeya imitator. The sequence goes on along the minus strand of NC_091287.1, from coordinate 293,021,913 downwards.
CCCTTTCCACTACCTCCATCATTGCCTTCTTCCCCAGCACTCCCATCATTCTTTTTCCACTGCCACCATCATTGCCTTCTCCCCCACCCCATCATATCTTTCTCCCCAACCCCCATTATTGCCCTTTCCACCACCTCTATTGTCCTTTCCACCACCATCATTGCATTCTCCTCCACCACGTCCATTGTTGTTCTTTCCACCACCTCTATCATTGCTTTTTCTGCCACCACCCCATCATTGCCCTTTCCACCACCTCCATCATTGCTTTCTCCCCTACCACCCCATCATTGCCCTCTCCATCACTCCCATCATTGCCCTTTCCACCACCTCCATCATTGCCTTCTTCCCCACCACTCCCATCAGTCTTTTTCACTACTACCATCATTGCCTTCTGCCCCACCTTATCATTGCCCTTTCCATCACTTCCATCATTTCCTCCCCCAACCATCCCCATCATTGCCCTTTCCACCACCACCATCCATGCCCATTCCACCACCTCCATAATTTCCTCCCCCCTCCACCCCCATTATTGCCCTTTCCACCACCTCCATCATTGCCTTCTCCCCCACATCCCCATCCTTGCCCATTCCACCACTTCCATCATTTCCTCCTCCCCCACCATTCCCATCATTGCCCTCTCAATCACCCAATCATTGTCTTCTCCCCATTACCCCATCATTGCCCTCTCCTCCACCTACACACATTCACCTCTCTGCACATTCCCCTGCAGCGCTAAGCATGCATGCATACACACACACCACCACTCATCTCGACGCACGCACGCACGCACGCACACACAACACATACATACAACAACACACACAGCACCTCTCACCTGTCCACACGCTTTCCCACAGCTGAAGCATCAGCGTCGGCAGCTTTCTCTCTCTGGCACAGCCAGCCGCTGAATGATTACGTCATCCAGTGGCGCTGCTGTCTTTGTGAGAGGAAGCATGGGCAGGAAGCAGGATGGATGCCTGCAGCTCTGCTGCTATTTTCTCTTGTAGGCAGTGGAGCTGCAGGGATCACTCTCTGCCCGCCGCACATTAGGGTGATCTGGCCAGGGCCCCCCGGAGCCTCGGGGCTGTATAAACAGGCCAGATTGCCCTCATTATTAGCCACCCTGCAGGGCTCCCCTTCCACCTCTGGGCCCCGGTGCAGCTGCACATGCGGTATGTCCGCCCATGATATAGGGAGCTATGTAAAGGCTCAGACTATATATAAGGAAGTATGGTGGCTCACTGTATGTAGGGGTTCATACTGTATTTAGGGAGCTATGCAAGAGCTCATACTGTATATAGGAGGCTGTGCGGGATTCTACTGTATATAGTGAGCTATGGAAGAGATCATACTGTATGTAGGCAGCTGTGAGGACTCATACTGTGTATATAGTGATATGTAGTGGTTCATACTGTACATAGAGATCTTATTTATGAGCTCATACTTCAGCTATGTAGGGGTGCATACTGTATATAGGAGGCTGTGTGGGCTCATACTGTATATAGTGTCATGATTCCAATGGCAGGGAATCACAAAAGGACAAGCACCAACGAGCTCTAGGGTGATGGAACCTGAGCTGACCGCGACCCTAAACCTGAACACACAAATAACAATAGCCGGGGAACGTGCCTACGTTGATCCTAGACGTCTCGCACCAGCCGAAGATCTAACTTCCCCTATTAGAAGAAACACAGACCTCTCTTGCCTCCAGAGAAATACCCCACAGAAATAGCAGCCCCCCACATATAATGACGGTGAAATGAGAGGAAGGCACATACACAGTATGAAAACAGATTCAGCAAAATGAGGCCCGCTAAAACTAGATAGCAGAGGATACAAAAGTAAACTGCGCGGTCAGCAAAAAACCCTTCAAAAAACCATCCTGTAATTACTTGAACTCATGTTCCAACTCATGGAACATGAGGAGCAATTACAGCCCACTAAAGCAACCAGCAGCAAAGAGACAATTATATGCAAGCTGGACAAGACAAAAATAAAGCAAAACGTGGAACAAGAAAATCAAAACTTAGCTTGTCCTGAAGATTACTGAAGCCAGAAGCTGAGGTAACAAAACACTCTGATAACCTTGATAGCCGGCGGGGAAATGACAAGAAAGCCCGGTTAAATAGGAAACTCCCAAATCCTAATAGAACAGGTGGACACCAGAGACAGCAGAACACAAATCACCCAGTACCATCAGTAACCACCAGAGGGAGCCCAAAAACAGAACTCACAACAGTACCCCCCCCTTGAGGAGGGGTCACCGAACCCTCACGAGAACCACCAGGGCGACCAGGATGAGCCCTATGAAAAGCGCGGACCAAATCATCTGCATGAACATCAGAGGCAACCACCCAAGAATTATCCTCCTGACCATAACCCTTCCACTTGACCAAATACTGAAGTTTCCGTCTGGAAACACGAGAATCCAAGATCTTCTCCACAACATACTCCAATTCTCCCTCCACCAGCACCGGAGCAGGAGGCTCAAGCGAAGGAACAACAGGTACCTCATACCTCCGCAACAACGACCGATGGAACACATTATGAATAGCAAACGATGCCGGGAGATCCAAACTAAACGACACAGGGTTAAGAATTTCCAAGATCCTATAAGGACCGATGAACCGAGGCTTGAACTTAGGAGAAGAGACCTTCATAGGAACAAAACGAGAAGACAACCACACCAAGTCCCCAACACGAAGTCGAGGACCCACGCGGCGACGGCGATTAGCAAACTGCTGAGCCTTCTCCTGGGACAACTTCAAATTGTCCACCACATGACTCCAAATCCGATGCAACCCATCCACCACCATGTCCACTCCAGGATAATCAGAAGGCTCCACCTGACCAGAGGAAAAACGAGGATGAAACCCCGAATTACAAAAGAAAGGAGAAACCAAGGTAGCAGAACTAGCCCGATTATTAAGGGCAAACTCGGCCAGCGGCAAAATGGTAACCCAGTCATCCTGATCAGCAGAAACAAAACACCTCAAATAAGTTTCCAAGGTCTGATTAGTTCGCTCCGTCTGGCCATTCGTCTGAGGATGGAATGCAGACGAAAAGGACAAATCAATGCCCATCTTAGCACAGAACGTCCGCCAAAATCTAGACACAAACTGGGATCCCCTGTCAGAAACGATGTTCTCCGGAATCCCATGCAAACGAACCACGTTCTGGAAAAACAGAGGGACCAACTCAGAGGAGGAAGGCAACTTGGGCAAGGGTACAAGATGAACCATTTTAGAAAAGCGGTCACACACAACCCAGATGACAGACATTTTTTGAGAGACAGGGAGATCCGAAATAAAGTCCATGGAAATGTGCGTCCAAGGCCTCTTCGGGATAGGCAAAGGTGACAACAATCCACTGGCTCGAGAACAGCAAGGCTTAGCCCGAGCACAAACCTCACAAGACTGCACAAAAGAACGCACATCCCTCGACAAGGAAGGCCACCAAAAAGACCTGGCCACCAAGTCTCTAGTACCAAATATTCCAGGATGACCTGCCAACGCAGAAGAATGGACCACGGAGATGACTCTACTGGTCCAACTATCCGGAACAAACAGTCTCTCAGGCGGACAACGATCAGGTTTACCCGCCTGAAACTCCTGCAAAGCACGTCGCAAGTCTGGGAAGACGGCCGACAAAATCACCCCATCCCTAAGGATACCAGTGGGCTCAGAATTTCCAGGGGAGTCAGGCACAAAACTCCTAGAAAGAGCATCCGCCTTCACATTCTTTGAACCTGGCAGGTATGAAACCACAAAATTGAAACGAGAGAAAAACAGTGACCAACGAGCCTGTCTAGGATTCAGACGCCTGGCAGACTCAAGGTAAATCAGATTTTTGTGATCAGTCAAGACCACCACACGATGTCTAGCACCCTCCAGCCAATGACGCCACTCCTCAAATGCCCACTTCATGGCCAAAAGTTCCCGATTACCCACATCATAATTCTGCTCAGCGGGCGAAAATTTTCTAGAAAAGAACGCACATGGCTTCATCACCGAGCAATCGGAGCTTCTCTGTGACAAAACCGCCCCCGCTCCAATCTCTGAAGCATCAACCTCAACTTGGAAAGGAAGCGAAACATCAGGCTGACGCAACACAGGAGCAGAAGAAAACCGGCGTTTAAGTTCCCGAAAGGCCTCCACAGCCGCAGGAGACCAATCAGCAACATCAGCACCCTTCTTAGTCAGATCCGTCAAAGGCTTAACAACACTAGAAAAATTAGTTATAAAACGACGATAGAAATTAGCAAAGCCTAAGAACTTCTGCAGACTCTTAAGAGATGCAGGCTGCGTCCAGTCACAAATAGCCCGAACCTTGATGGGATCCATCTCAATAGTAGAAGGGGAAAAAATATACCCCAAGAAAGAAATCTTCTGGACTCCAAAGAGACACTTTGAGCCCTTTACAAACAAGGAATTAGCCCGCAGGACCTGAAACACCTTCCTGACCTGCTGAACATGAGACTCCCAGTCATCAGAAAAAAACAAAATATCATCCAAATACACAATCATAAATTTATCCAGATATTCACGGAAAATATCGTGCATAAAGGACTGGAAGACTGAAGGAGCATTAGAAAGTCCGAAAGGCATTACCAAATACTCAAAATGGCCCTCAGGCGTATTAAATGCGGTTTTCCACTCATCACCTTGCTTTATTCGTATAAGATTATACGCACCCCGAAGATCAATCTTAGTGAACCATTTAGCCCCCTTAATGCGAGCAAACAAATCAGTCAACAAAGGCAAAGGATACTGATATTTTACGGTAATCTTATTCAAAAGACGATAATCTATACAAGGCCTCAAGGACCCATCTTTTTTGGCCACGAAAAAAAAACCTGCTCCCAAAGGGGACGAAGATGGACGGATATGTCCCTTTTCCAAGGACTCCTTAACATAATCCCGCATAGCAGTATGCTCTGGCACTGACAGATTGAACAAAGACCTTTAGGAAATTTACTACCAGGAATTAAATCTATAGCACAATCGCAATCCCTGTGAGGAGGAAGCGAACTGAGCTTAGGCTCCTCAAAAACATCCCGATAATCAGACAAAAATACAGGAACCTCAGAAGGAGTAGATGAAGCGATAGAAATCGGAGGTGCATCATCATGAACCCCCTGACATCCCCAGCTTAACACAGACATTGTTTTCCAGTCAAGGACTGGATTATGAGTTTGTAACCATGGCAGACCAAGTACTAGAACATCATGTAAATTATACAATACCAGGAAGCAAATCACCTCCTGATGAACGGGAGTCATACGCATGGTCACTTGTGTCCAGTACTGAGGTTTATTCATAGCCAAAGGTGTAGAGTCAATTCCCTTCAAAGGAATAGGGACTTCCAGAGGCTCAAGACTAAACCCACATCGCTTGGCAAATGACCAATCCATAAGACTCAGGGCAGCGCCTGAATCTACATAGGCATCGACGGAAATGGATGATAATGAGCAAATCAGAGTCACAGACAGAATGAACTTAGACTGTAACGTACTAATGGCAACAGACTTATCAACCTTTTTTGTGCGTTTAGAGCATGCTGATATAACATGAGCTGAATCACCACAATAAAAGCACAACCCATTTTTCCGCCTATAGTTTTGCCGTTCACTTCTAGACTGAACTCTATCACATTGCATTGTCTCAAGTGCCTGTTCAGAAGACACCGCCAAATGGTGCACAGGTTTGCGCTCCCGTAAACGCCGATCAATCTGAATAGCCATAGTCATAGACTCATTCAGACCCGTAGGCGCAGGGAACCCCACCATAACATCTTTAATGGCCTCAGAAAGGCCATCTCTGAACTTTGCAGCCAGGGCGCACTCATTCCACTGAGTAAGCACTGACCATTTCCGAAATTTTTGACAATATATTTCTGCTTCATCTTGCCCCTGAGAGAGAGCTAATAAAGCTTTTTCAGCCTGAATCTCCTGGTTACGTTCCTCATAGAGCAAACCCAATGCCAGAAAAAACGCATCCACATTAAGCAACGCAGGATCCCCTGGTGCCAATGCAAATGCCCAATTTTGAGGGTCACCCCCCAGGAAAGATATAATAATCTTAACCTGCTGAACAGGGTCTCCAGAAGAGCGAGATTTCAAAGAAAGGAACAGCTTGCAATTGTTCCTAAAATTCAGAAAACTAGATCTATCTCCAGCAAAGAACTCTGGAATAGGAATTCTAGGTTCAGACATAGGAGCATGTACAACAAAATCTTGTATATTTTGAACCTTAGCAGCAAGATTATTCAAGCTGGAAGCTAAACTCTGGACGTCCATGATAAACAGCTAAGGTCAGAGCCATTCAAGGATTAAGAGGAGGAAAAAAAAAAAATCAGCCTGGCTGCAATTAAGGCTAGGCAGCAACCTCAGAGGAGAGAAAAAAAAAAAAACTTCCTCAGACTACTTTTCCTCCTACTTCAGCCCAAACATTTTGGCCGGCTATACTGTCATGATTCCAATGGCAGGGAATCACAAAAGGACAAGCACCAACGAGCTCTAGGGTGATGGAACCTGAGCTGACCGCGACCCTAAACCTGAACACACAAATAACAATAGCCGGGGAACGTGCCTACGTTGATCCTAGACGTCTCGCACCAGCCGAAGATCTAACTTCCCCTATTAGAAGAAACACAGACCTCTCTTGCCTCCAGAGAAATACCCCACAGAAATAGCAGCCCCCCACATATAATGACGGTGAAATGAGGAAGGCACATACACAGTATGAAAACAGATTCAGCAAAATGAGGCCCGCTAAAACTAGATAGCAGAGGATACAAAAGTAAACTGCGCGGTCAGCAAAAAACCCTTCAAAAAACCATCCTGTAATTACTTGAACTCATGTTCCAACTCATGGAACATGAGGAGCAATTACAGCCCACTAAAGCAACCAGCAGCAAAGAGACAATTATATGCAAGCTGGACAAGACAAAAATAAAGCAAAACGTGGAACAAGAAAATCAAAACTTAGCTTGTCCTGAAGATTACTGAAGCCAGAAGCTGAGGTAACAAAAGACTCTGATAACCTTGATAGCCGGCGGGGAAATGACAAGAAAGCCCGGTTAAATAGGAAACTCCCAAATCCTATTAGAACAGGTGGACACCAGAGACAGCAGAACACAAATCACCCAGTACCATCAGTAACCACCAGAGGGAGCCCAAAAACAGAACTCACAACAATATAGTGAGCTATGTAGGGGCTCACTGTATGTAGGGAGCTATGTAAGGGCTCACACTGTATGTAGGGAGCTATGTAAGGGCTCACACTGTATGTAGGGAGCTATGCAAGGGCTCACACTGTATGTAGGGAGCTATGCAAGGGCTCACTGTATGTAGGGAGCTATGTGAAAGCGCAGACTGTATATAAGGAGCTATGGTGGCTCACTGTAGGGGTTCATATTGTATATAGGGAGCTATGTAAGAGCTCATAATGTATATAGACAGCTGTGAGGGCTCATAATGTGTATATGAGGCTATGTGAGGGCTCACCCTGTATATAGAGGTTATGAGGGATCATACTGTACATAGTGGCTCTGGAGCTCATTATGTATATAGGGTTCTATGTGGGTCTCATACTGTATATAGGGGCTAGGTTGGGGCTCACACTCGATATAGAGGGCTATGTTTATGCTAATACTGTATGTAGGGGGCTGTGTGAGAGCTCATACTGTATATACAGATGCCATGCGAGGGTTCATCATGTATTTAAGGATGCTAAGTGGAGGCTCATGCTATATATCATAGGCCTGTATATGAGCTGCTACAGTATATAGGGGGATGTCCGCATACTTCTGTATTAATTCTTAATATTTTATTCAGTATACTTAACTCAAGGAGCAGAATTAATTTCAGCTTATTGGTTCAGCCTCCACAGTCATGGTCTCTCATGTGGCCCCTTGGGAAATTAACTGTCCACCCCTGCTCTAGAAGACATCTCTCGTTATGTATCTACAGTTGTGCACCTATGCATTAATCACGTGACTTATCAGATGATCTATCAAAGGAGGTCATGTGACATTGGGGATGGGGGGCATGCCTTTTAAACTGCCCCTGGGCCCTAGCTACTCTTAGACTATGTGCACACGTTACGGATTCCATTGCGGAATTTTCCGCTCGGATTCTGTAGAATCTGCAGGTAAAATGACTTGTGTTTTACCTGCAGATTCACCGCGGATTTAGTAGTTTTTGTGTGGATTTCACCTGCTTTTTTACACCTGCAGATTCATATAAAGGAGTAGGTGTGAAACGCTGTGGATTCCGCACAAAGAATTGCCATTTGATGTCCAAATTCACTTGCAGTACAGAATGAATCAATCACTGAACCATTGATATGATTTTTTCCAAATTGTAACAGAAGCAGTTTTTCAACAGACAATGCCAGGCCACATGTTACTTGTAAAGAAGAAATATAAGCCAGCTCACCCGTGATGCATAAACCAAACTTCAGGAGCACGGACCCGCTGTGTCCAGGCGTATAAAGTCCAAAATAAGAAGAGAATGTCCAGCTTCACTGAATCCATAAAAAAGAGTTTTCTTTATTCACAAACTTTAAGCATAGAGGATACAGACTTCAGCACGAACCATATGGGTAAGAATCTCAACGCGTTTCTGGAGACTAAGCTCCCTTAATCATGACATATGTCATGTATCTGTCATGAAGTCTGTATCCTCTGCTTAAAGTTTGTGAATAAAGAAAACTCTTTTTTACGGATTCAGTGAAGCTGGACATTCTCTTCTTGTTTTGCACATGTTACTTGTATCACTGCGACCAGCCTGCGTGGCCTAAACATGCTACTGTGGTCTGCAGAGTCAGGGAAGGGTAGGTCAGGCCCGATGCTGTGGGTCGGTTCTGACTTCTCTTCACCCTGAATTCCTTTTTCTAAACAGGCATCTGACGTGTGTGTATTGTGCTGTGGGCTTTGCTCTGCACTCATTTGTAGTTCGAGAGTCCTTGTTACCTCCACATCCTTGGGAACAGAAACCACTGTACACAAGTAACAAGAGAGACCGGGGGTGGTAGTCTGGACTGAGCTCACCCATTAAACAGTCTGAAGACACCCCGGCCCCTTGTACATGCAATCTGGGATGGATTCAGCCTTTCCTCCAAAGAGTTACCTTCTCTGTTCTAGTTGCAGCAGTTCAGCCGGTTAATACACCAGAAAGACAGCTGTTCTCCAACAGGGGAAAACGTAACTTTTAATAAATAAAAATGGAGTAGAATAACAGAAGAATACAGCACTAGATTCCTGATCTCTCCCTGGCATGCTTCACTGCTGCACCCACAGCAGCTGCAGCAGCTACAGATAGACAGTAGTCCACACTCCGGGATTACCCCTTCAGAAGCGGGGGCCCTTCCAGAGTCCTAGGGCCAGTGTTGTGATCTTCAGTCTTTTGGTCCTTGGGACCCCTCTTAAGTCCCTGTAGTCCTTTGAGTGCTTAGGACTCCTCTTGAGACGGGGCAACAGGCCTCTCCCGTCTGGTGGGTTTGGCAGTGCCCCCCTCTGACAATCATGTCTGCCATGACCAGAGTCTCAAACAGTTCTGATGATTTGATGAAGCGTCAGCTTCCTCTCCCCTTGTTGCTGCAAGTCAAGCCTCCCTGCTGCTGCTGGACCAGCCCCTATCTTTAACTGTTGCTTTCACTAAGCTAACAGTAATACATATGTAACATTACTGACATAGCACAAGGTTACAGGGCAAGCACAGCATATTACATCAGGAACAATGTAAACATTACATGACAAGCTTCACATTACAATCCAAATGCACCATAATGACACACAAAACATACAGATACCCAACATATGTACATGAAGTGCACAGGGAGTCACGAGAGGAGGAGAGGGCAGTACCAAGGGAACCGGCCACCTCCTTACACACAAGAAGAGACATTTTGGTCTGGTTCAACAGGTTTAACTTTACTGTGTAATTTAGGATACATTCGGCTGCGGCATACAGTATGACAGAGTCCCTTATGGTTGGTGTTCCCTTTGCCCAGTATACTATCAGTTTTTGCCTCTGTTCTGCTCAAACTGTCCCCACCTCAACAGTTTCTATTGGTACCAGGCATTTCCTATCCGGCATTACAGCTTCTTTGAGAATCACCACCACTTTTCCCACTCGCTGTGACCGGACAAAAGCCTGGGATGGGCTGAAATATCTGTCTGTTTGGATTTCACTGGATTAAATAAGCAATTATTCTACACGTTGGGGGGGGATTTCTTTCCACTTTTTGTGATCGTGGTGCACATGGAGATAATCTGCAAAGTGCCGATCAGCTTTTTATTATTTTGATCTTCTGGAGCACCCCTGGGTCTGAACGAAACTTCAGATGTGTTCCCATACTGTTTGAGAGACTAGAGACTGATGGGACACTTCACCACATATGAATCCACTGACATTAAACTTCACGCTGTCTGATACCCTCCTATTCTCTCCCTTAACTAGGAAGTGCTTCCCCTTTTTATTTGACCTAATCCCTACCAACATGTGTAATACAGTAATACAGTAATACAGTAATATATATATATATATATATATATATATATATATATATATATATATATATATATATATTATACATAAACACGTAGCTTTGTCGTCATAAAAGGAGGGGGCCCAGACACATTTCTTGCACGTGGACCCCAAGCTGTGCCTTTAATTAAATGTGCGTGCCGCCATCACTCTGTACCTGGCTCCTCCTTTCTAGTCTTACACTGCTCCCGGCTGAACTCTCTGGCTGGATTTGCATAAGGACACCTCGGCTCCTGGCTGACGTAGCTTACCAACCAGAGAGCAGTGTATGCTGAGCCTGCCGGAAGTAGTTGCAGATGTGAGGGCAGCTACCGGCTGTTGGAGGCGGAGTGTGAGGAGCTGAGACTGTGTGGAGATGTAAGACTGTGAGCTGGGCCCGACGGTGAATTTTTTTTTTTTTTGGGGGGGAGGGGCTTTTGCCATGGGGCCCTATGATTTCTATGTACGCCCCTGATACAAGACCATAATACATTCTTTATATATTACTATAAAATTTAACTCCCTTTTGACACGGCCTCTTCTTCTGACCACCTTACACCAGCAGGGGATATTGATGATCTGCATACCCGATTGCATTCAGCGTGGCAGAACATTTCTCAGACAGCCATAAATAACCCCTTTGCTAGCATGCGTGTATTTGTGTGTGGCACTCATACTCTTGAATAAATAGAGATGTTTGAAAATTGTGTTTTTATCACCTTGGTGTTGCAAATTCATTGGTGAGGTCTTGTATATTATATAAAAATATATATGTTCAGAAAATAAGTTTTAATGTTCTATATACGTTATATTAGATCCTTTAAGTGTATTTTTCTGCTTGTTTTAGAAAAGCATTTGATGTTTTTGAATTTAAAAGCGCATCAGAGTCCGCTTCAGATGCAGAGGTAAGATATGTTTTTGTTTTGTTTTTTCCCAAAAACTCAAACATATATAAAATATATGAAAAAAAAGTGTTAACTTCCAGCTCTGAACAACTGATAACCCCACAACCCAGGAAAACCAGGAAATGCATTCAATATGGGTGAATTATACAGTGTGTATGTGTGGGGGGCTGTATTATACTGTGTGTGGGGGGGGCTGCATTATACTGTGTGTGTGGGGGGGCTACATTCTACACTGGAGGGTGGGCTGCAGTGGGACCATGGGGAGTCCATTCTACTATATGTACTATATGGGTCCTGCATTTTACTGTAGAGAGGACTATCTGTCCCCATCATTCTTCCTCAGTTGATGTAAAGAAACTCTGGAACAAGCGTCAAATAACTTCAATATTGTAGATCACGCTCGTTTAACGGCCTGACCTCCGTGCATGTAAATACAACCAAATGTTTCTGTGTGATGGTGCAATATGTGAGCAGTTGTGGCCCCACTTTAAACTTTTGCCCTGGGGCCCACTTTGTCTAAAACCGACCCTGTTTCCTCACACGTGTACCCCTCCCTTCTCATATATTTACCCTCTCACTTTCCATACAGCCTCCTTACATATCCCTTTAACTAATACATTTTCCCCTCACTCCTCACCTCTCTGCACCCTCCCCCCCCCCCCCCCATACATGATGTCACCAGTGTGGTCACATGACGGCGGTTAGAGCTTCAATTTTACTTGCGTATAATAATTGATCACTGGGAGCCGGCACGCTGCAGCTGGCTCAGAGAATGGCCAACTCGGAGTCCGGGGGGCGGCCCGACTGCGCCCCTTGATGGCTGCCGCTCCCCGCTAGATACTCCTCTGGATAGGTATACATCAATATTAAGAGATGGATGGCAGAGAGCTATAGATCAGTACTAAGTGATGGATGATGAGTTCGCTATACATCAATATTAGGAGATGGGTGATGGATGAGCAGATGGCTATACATCAATACTAAGAGATGGATGATGGCCATATATGAGTAGTAAAAAATCATGGATATGCAGATGGCTATATATTAACACTACGAAATGGGTGATGGATAGGCAGATGGCTGTACATCAATACTAAGAGATTGATGGGGAGATGGCTATACATCAATGCTAAGAGATGAATGGGTAGATGGCTATACATCAGTATGAAGAGATTGATAGATGGGGAGATGGCTATACATCAATGCTACTGTATGAGATGGATTATGGATGGGTAGATGGCTATACATCAGTACGAAGAGATTGATGGATGGGGAGATAGCTATACATCAATCAATGCTAAGAGATGGATGGGGAGATCACTATACATTAGTACGAAGAGATGGATGGGGAGATGGCTGTATAGGATGATGGATGGGGAGATGGCTGTACATCAGTACTAATCTCTGGCTGGAACTTGCACTCCCTTCTCATACAGCGCCCTGCACGGAGTGTCCGTGTGGAGAGGAGGAAGAGGTGCAGCATTGCTCTTTTGTGTGGTCATCTAGTCTGGGGCACTTGACTCAACTCAATCCTGAAACAAGTGCAGGTGGTGGTGCCGCTCCTGAGGAGAGCTCCCGCCCAGAAGCTTCCAGTGCAGCCGTTTCACAACACCCTGCAAACGCTGCCAGTGACACTCTCTCTAAGGGGAGACGGCGCAGGGTGATGAGCTGTCCTCTGGTCGGCGCAGTATTCTCGGCTCAGGCTCACGCCTTAATGGCGGTGGACAGACGGGACGGGAGCACAGTGTGGCGGGGAGGCTGTGTAACCAGAGCTTGTGTCCTTCCTTCTGTATTGATGGCCCCGGGCGTCGCTAGGCACTGTGATTAGAGCCGGCATCACAAGGCCAGAGCCCCGAGTCACGTGCACTGCCCCCACATCACGCTGCTCTTCAGTGCAGGCTGGTGATACACGCGGACTCTCTGGCCTCAGGCCATGCACACAGGCGGCAGATGCTCCTCCCCAGCCAGTCCAGTCCAGCCTCTGCAGAGCCAGGAATGCAGTAATGGCAGCACAGAATCCGAGCTCGGTGACTGATCCCGGAGCTCCGCACTGTCTGGTCGGTGCAGGATCAGATTTCTCATCCACACGCAGGACCTACCGAGCATGGAGCTGAGAGCACAGTCACTAATCACTGCCTGATCTCTCTGTGATAGGGTGGCATGCTGTAATTACCTCTGTGCTGAATCCAGGCTATCCCTGTGTTATCTGTAGTGTTACATAGGACTGCAGGTGACATCTACCATGTTATCTGTACTCACCACTGTTAGCTGTGGTGTTCATGGTACAGGTAATGTAAAGTTCATCTGCAGTCATATGTAACACGACAGAAAATGTAATGGATGTCATCTGCAGGTCTAAATGCTGTCACTGTTATCAGCGGTGTTACATAGGACTGCAGATGACATATATACATTATCTGTATGCAAGAAGCTATCACTGTTTTATTATTCAATTTCAGTATGGGGGGCTGTACTTGGGCAAAACCAACGTCTTGTGGCTTGGGCCCCTGATCTTGTCTAACATCGCTCCTGGCATCAAGCCATTGTCCTTCTTTAACTGCAATGAAGAGGCCTTCTCTGCGACTCTGTCCCCTCCCTTGGCTCTTGCCCCCTCTCTCTCTGCTCCTTCAGCTCTCGCCCCTCCTTCTGCTCTCGCCCCTCCTTCTGCTCTCGCCCCCTCTTTCCCCCTTCCTCGGCTCTTGCCCCCTCACTTTCCCCCTCCCTCGCCTCTCGCCCCTCACTTTCCCCCTCCCTCTGCTGTCGCCCCCTCTCTTTTTCCCCCTCCCTCGGCTCTTGCCCCTCACTATCCCCCTTTCTCGGCTCTCGCCCCCTCCCTCTCTATCCCCCCCCCCCCCCCCCCCGCCCCTTGCCTCGGCAACTTTTTTTTTTCCGCCGGCCCTCTCTTTCCCCCTTCCTGCCCTACTGCACATGTGCCTCTGGGGTGTAAATATTGAGTCTTCAAAATTTTATTGACAAACACATCAAGGTTATGTAACATCTGACATGCTGATTATGGCTATACCTTTGTATTGTGAGTCCGTTTATGTATAGGAGATTTCAGTTGCGGGGGGGTGCCTTTACAACCCGCTTACCCTACTGAGATTTCATCAGGCGCTATCATTCCCAAGGCACGCACGCACGCACGCACGCACGCACACACACACACACACACACACACACACACACCAGCACAGGGAGCAGGTGACAGAGGAGTGACGCGGTAGGATGAGAAAGAGGGAGAGAGCTGTAAGCCACAGCACTTGTGAGCTCATTTGCATTAACTTTCACTGATTGTTTTAAGCCAAGGTATACACCTAATAAACATTTCCGATGTTGGAAATATATGGTGGTTAACCCCTTCACGACATATGATGTACATTTGTTATAAGTCGTGTCCCTCTTTGGTGCGGCCTCGCACGCCGAGCCCCCATCATTCCCAGCAGATAATGGCTGATTTAAGCCGGTTTCAGATTTGCGGTTGTGTCTGCAGTGTTTCTGACGCATACATCCGCATGCATCTTGATTTCATATCTTTTACATTGTAGATGCAGATACATGCTTTCACCTTCGTTTGCTTACGCATGTGTATTTTCGCGGTGTGCGGCTGGGCGTGGCTAACGCACCATGTTGCAATTTTGGAGGCTTCAAATTTCCGCTGCCATACGCATGAGGACGCTTGTGGAAGAAGTGCGTCAAAACAAAGCATTAGTCTATGGGAACGCAAGGAAATGCGTCCAATTGCGTTTGCAGATGGGTTTATATACAGAAATCCCATGAGATACACCCATTTGGCGTGGCTTGTCAAGGAAATTCTCCTGGAAAATCTTTTTCTTATCGAACGCATGTGCATAAAAAGTGCAAACGCATGCAAATGCAGTGTTTTTTTTTCCATAATGCGTAAGCTGATGCGGACCACTCCTCTCTGCTTCACACCTGAATGCACTTAGTTGTACATATATTGCATAATACAAGTCTGCAATGACTTTAGTCTGCTGTGTGATTCCTAGAAGTGTCCTAGAAGTGTGAAGATGAATTTTAGAATTAAAACTAGAATTGAACCAGAAGGGAACTGAAGGCAACTGGCCAGTCACTATAAACAATGTTTGTTTGTTTTCACTTTCACCGCTATAATTCTTCACTTTCTGCATACTCCCCTAATCCCTACTCCCAGTAAAGAACTGTTCATCTCCTCTTCAATCCCCCCCATCCATCCCACCTCCTCCTCAGAACTGTTCCTTAACATACAATTCTCTGTCTCCAAGCACAGACAGCCACCTCATGCCCTCTCCTGCTCCCACCTGCTAACACTTTCTCTGCTCCTTCTCACTGCTAGTGATATCTCTCCAAATCCTGGTCCTCCTCACCACATCCCCAGAGTCAGTTCTACCTCCCATCCACGCTCTATCACAAATTTCCATAACCTCTCTAACCTTATACCCATTCACCCAGCCCCACTTCCCCAGTCCCACTAACAGGAGCTCTGTGGAACGCTCGCTCTGTCTGCAACAAGCTTTCCTACATCCACAATCTTTTTGTTGCTACCAAACTTTCCTTCCTCGCCATCACTGAAACCTGGCTCACCCTTTTTGACACAGCCTCTCCTGCTGCACTTTCCTCTTGTGGCTTCCACCTTTCTCACACACCCCGCCCCAGCAGCAAGCATGGTGGAGGAGTTGGGTTTTCTCCTGTCAGTTAACTGCTCCTTCACCCCAATCCCACTGCCACCCTCTGTTACCCTCCCTTCCTTTGAGGTGCACTCCATGCGCATCTATGCCCCCACCAACCTCCAACTGGCTGTCATTTACTGCCCCCCCAGGGCCAGCCACCACCTTCTTTGACCACTTCACCACCTGGCTACTTCATTTCCTTTCTGCGGACATCCCCACTATCATCATGGGTGACTTCAACATCCCCATTGACACTTCCCTCTCAGCTGCCACTAAACTTCTATCTCTCACTTCCTCCTTCGGCCTCACGCAATGGTCTTCTGCAGCCACTCACAAAGATGGTCACACATTGGACCTCATCTTCACCTACCTCTGCTCCCTATCTAACCTCTCTAACTCACCTCTTTCACTCTCTGACCACAATCTACCCACATTCTCTTCTTTCTCCACTCCTTGTCTACAATCCCCACCCCACAAACTTGCACACCCTTGCAGAAATATTAAACATCTTGGCCTACATTCATTCTCTGAATCCCTCCTCCCTCTCACAGATATAAGTTCCCTACACAATGCGGATGACACTGCCACTCTTTATAACACCACAATAGCTGCAGCTTTGGAATCTCTTGCCCCTCTCATACATACCAAAGTGCGCAAAATCAACAGACAGCCCTGGCACACCAGCCTGACCAAAGAACTGAGGCGAGCTTCCAGGGCTGCAGAGCGGAGATGGAAAAGATCCCACTCCAACGAGCACTTTATCGCATTCAAACAGTCCCTCACTACTTTCAAGACCACACTTGCCACAGCTAAACAAACCTACTTCTCATCTCTCATATCCTCCCTGTCTCACAACCCTAAACGGTTATTCAACACCTTCAACTCTCTCCTCTGTCACCCAGCACCTCCTCCCTCCCCACTCATCTCAGCTGAAGACAGCCTCATTTTTCAAACAGAAGATTGAGAACATCAGAGACAGTTTTAGTCGACAACCCCCAGAGCCCTTCTTCCCAACTATCCAGTCCTCCACCTCCAAACCAACTTCTCCACCATTACAGAAGATCGACTCTCCACTCTACTCTCAAGATCGCATCTCACCACCTGTGCACTTGACCCGATCCCTTCCCACTTCATCCCAAACCTCGCCACAGTCTTCATCCCAACTCTAACCCATCTCTTCAACCTATCACTAACAACTGGTGTTTTGCCCTCAAGCTTTAAACATGCCTCATCACACCTATCCTCAAAAAGCCCTCTCTTGACCCATCCTCTGTATCTAGCTATCGCCCTATATCACTTCTCCCCTATGCCTCAAAACTACTGGAACAACACGTCCATCTTGAACTGTCCTCCCATCTATCTTCCTGCTCCCTTTTCGACCGCTTACAATCAGGCTTCCGGTCACACCACTCCACTGAAACTGCCCTAACTAAGGTCACCAATGACCTATTAACTGCCAAGAGTGAGCGACACTTCTCTATCCTCCTCCTCCTGGACCTGTTCTCTGCCTTTGACACAGTGGACCATTCCCTATTACTACAGACCCTCTCATCCCTTGGCATCACAGACTTGGCCCTATCCTGGATCTCGTCATACCTAACTGACCGAACATTCAGCGTCTCCCATTCACACACCACCTCCTCACCTCGCCCCCTATCTGTCGGAGTCCCGCAAAGTTCAGTTCTAGGGCCCCTGCTCTTTTCCATTTACACTTTTGGCCTGGGACAGCTCATAGAATCTCACGGTTTTCAGTATCGTCTCTATACTGATGACACACAGATCTACATCTCTGGACCAGATATCACCACCCTACTAACCAGAATCCCTCAATGTCTATCCGCTATTTCATCCTTCTCCGCTAGATTTCTAAAACTTAACATGGATAAAACAGAATTCATTGTCTTTCCCCCATCTCACGCAACCCCCCCTCCCCAACGAACCTATCCATTACAGTAAAAGGCTGCCCACTCTCCCAAGTCCCACAAGCTCGCTGTCTCGGGGTAATCCTTGACACTGATCTCTCCTTCAAACTGCATATCCAAGCCTTTTCCACTTCCTGCCGCCTTCAACTCAAAAATATTTCACGGATCCGTACATTCCTAAACCAAGAATCTGCAAAAACCCTAGTTCATGCCCTCCTCTCCCGCCTCGACTACTGTAACCTCCTGCTCTGTGGCCTCCCCTCTAACACTCTCGCACCCCTCCAATCTATTCTAAACTCTGCTGCCCGACTAATCCACCTGTCCTCCCGCTATTCCCTGCCCTCTCCCCTATGTCAATCCCTTCACTGGCTCCCCATTACCTAGAGACTTCAGTACAAAAGCCTAACCATGACATACAAAGCCATCCACAACCTGTCTCCTCCATACATCTGTGACCTAGTCTCCCGATACTTTCCTGCATGCAACCTCCGATCCTCACAAGATCTCCTTCTCTACTCTCCTATCTCCTCTTCCCACAATCGCATACAAGATTTCTCTCACGTATCACCCCTACTCTGGAACCCTCTACCACAACACATCAGACTCTCGCCTACCATCGAAACCTTTAAAAAGAACCTGAAGACCTACCTCTTCCGGCAAGCCTATAACCTGCAGTAACCCCCGATCGACCAAACCACTGCATGACCAGCTCTATCCTCACCTACTGTATCCTCTCCCATCCCTTGTAGATTTTGAGCCCTCGCGGGCAGGGTCCTCTCTCCTCCTGTACCAGTTATGACTTGTATTTTTTAAGATTATTGTACTTGTTTTTATTATGTATACCCCTCCTTACATGTAAAGCGTCATGGAATAAATGGCGCTATAATAATAAATAATATAAAACGCTGCATTATCATGCGTTTTTGCATGCGGTTGCGGACGATACGCTGCAGACTCAACCGCAAATATGAAACTAGCCTTACTCAGCCATCACGTGTCTAACTGCTGCGGCTGTTAACCTGTTAAATGCTACGGTCAGTCTGACAGCTGGATTTAACATGTGCCCATAGTGGTGCGTATCATTACATCCACCCATCAGTGCACCCATGACTTGAACCCTGGGTGCTGATGGGTTTCCATGACAGCTGGGAGGTTTGCCGAAGATCTCAATGCTTTCACAGAGGAACGTGATTTTCAGCATCACAATCAATCCCTAAGGGGACTATTAAATACAGTAAAAAGTTACAAAATAAGAGTTCAAAAAATCTCAAATCACTCATTTAAAAAAATATATATAACAAAGAAACGCGAATATTTGGTATTGCTGCATTCATGAAAGTCCAATCTATCGGTAAACACTATAATGAGAAAAAATCAAAACACCAGAACTACTTTTTTTGGCCACAGCAACATTGTAAAACGAGGCGATCAAACCTCATATCTACCCCAAGATGGAATCAGTAAAAATGTCAGCTCAGGTCACTAAAAATAAGCCCAAGATCCCAAAAATTGAAAGCAGTACAGGACTCTGAAAATGGCGATAAAGCATTTAAAAAAAAAAAAACAAAAAAAAAATTTTTATACTAATTAATAGAGTTGAGCGACCTTGACCTTTTTAGAGTCGAGCCGGGTTTCGCGAAATCCGACTATCTCAAAAGTCGGGTCGAGTGAAATCGGCCGATTATGGCGAAGTCGGGATCGACCGAAACACGAAACCCAATGCAAGTCAATGGGGCAGCATAGTCGGCAGTGAGTGGGGGCCAGGAAAACACCTAGAGTGCCCATTTTAATGTCAAAACCATCCATTCTTCTTAATGAAGCTTGTCAAGCGTAATTTACCTTATAATAATTGGAAGGCATTTGAAATTGGGGGTCATTTGGCTAAAGTTGTGTGGGGTAGGGCTGGTTCAAGTAATTAGTGGGCCCAGGAAATCTGGACCACGTCACGGCAGTGGAGCAGGGAGAGGTAAGTATTTCAACTTTGCAAGTGCTGTGATCCTGAGCAAGCAGGGGGGGCCCACTTGTTGGCATTGGCACTGGCACAGGGCCCCTCAAAGTACAGCGGTGTGTTTGCACGGCGGGGGCGCCTCCCACCGGCAGCAACACTTTTGCGTACTATGAGAGGCCCTGTGCCAGTGACGTCGCCAACTAGTATTCCTCCCCCCACCTGATGAAGGAACCTGCACTTTCATCTGCACCTTCCTCTTTGTCCCCGTGTAAGGTGGTATGGTATGCGGGAAGAGCAACCTGACTTTCAGCAGGGTCACAATGTTGTTGTGTAGCATGCACGGGGAATGTTGCGTTATGGGTCAATGTACCAGCAGACTCATCTATCACTGGCTGGGCAATGGGCACGATGAAGTGGAAACACAGATATAGGCCCAAAGAATAAAGTGGGCTAAATGCAGTTCAAAATTGGTAACACAGGAATAACCAGGGGGCATTGCAGTGGAGGACAACTGGAATGAGAGGCTGACACAGAGAGTAGGGCCAAATCAGTAAGTAGTCGAAATGCAGTTCAAAATTGGCAACCGTAGTAAACAGGCGGCACAGCTTTGTTCAGTGGAGGAGAACAGCAAGGAGTGGCAGACACCGATAGTAGGCCCCAACCCAACTAGTAGGCCAAATGCAGTCTAACATTAACAACTACTTAACGAGAGCCTGAAAATGGAATTTCAGGACAGGAAACCAGGAGAACAGCAAGGAGTGGCAGACACCGATAGTAGGCCCCAAACCAACTAGTACGCCAAATGCAGTTGTTCCATTTAACCACAATTTAATGAGAGCCTGAAGATAGAAGCTCAGGAAAGGCAACCTGGGGAACACCTTGGAGTGTAACACACCATCTCTCTCCACCCCATACCCATTTTGTAGGCCTAATGCAGTGTACTTTTCTACAACTACTAAACGAGAGTCGGAAGACCGAAGCAATGGCAAGGAAACCTGGGGAACACCTTGGAGTGTAACACACCCTCTCTCTACACCCCATACCCAATTTGAAGGCCTAATGCAGTGTAGTTTCCAAGAACTACTAAACGAGAGCCGGAAGATCGAAGCTCAGGAAAGGCAACCTGGGGAACACCTTGGAGTGTAACACACCCTCTCTCTACACCCCATACCCAATTTGAAGGCCTAATGCAGTGTAGTTTCCAAGAACTACTAAACGAGAGCCGGAAGATCGAAGCTCAGGAAAGGCAACCTGGGGAACACCTTGGAGTGGAACACACCCTCTCTCTACACCCCATACCCAATTTGAAGGCCTAATGCAGCGTAGTTTCCAACAACTACTAAACGAGAGCCGGAAGATCGAAGCTCAGGAAAGGCATCCTGGGGAACACCTTGGAGTGTAACAAACCCTCTCTCTACACCCCATACCCAATTTGAAGGCCTAATGCAGTGTAGTTTCCAAGAACTACTAAACGAGAGCCGGAAGATCGAAGCTCAGGAAAGGCAACCTGGGGAACACCTTGGAGTGTAACACACCCTCTCTCTACACCCCATACCCAATTTGAAGGCCTAATGCAGCGTAGTTTCCAACAACTACTAAACGAGAGCCGGATGATCGAAGCTCAGGAAAGGCAACCTGGGGAACACCTTGGAGTGTAACACACCCTCTCTCTACACCCCATACCCAATTTGAAGGCCTAATGCAGTGTAGTTTCCAAGAACTACTAAACGAGAGCCGGAAGATCGAAGCTCAGGAAAGACAACCTGGGGAACACCTTGAAGTGTAACACAACGTCTCTCTACACCACGGAAGGGCTGATTCTTAGGAAGGAAGGCTGTTGGAAATAAGCATTGCGCGTCCGAGGGTGATTATATTCTTATTAGGTATATACTCACCCTCGGACGCGCCCTGCTTCTTTATTTGGAATGAATGTTTATTTGCAATGTGGTGTTGACTTTCTCTATTATTTTGGTAATTAATGATTTTATTATTTTCATTGTTTTGCATCTTCTCGGCAATAATATAAAGAAGACGCGACAGGACAACACTCGGTGGATGCCATATCTGTGTTTTCAATTTAAAAAACCTTTCAGTTAAATACTTGCAGGATAAAGTAATTGTAGCTGGTGGCCATTTTTAGTACTGTACCAGATTTTAGTTGTGTGTTTGTTTTTAATGTTAAAATGTCTGCATTTGATATCTCACCAGTATTTTCTTTTTTATAAGCAAAATACTTTTTTTTTTATTTTATGATGTTGGTTCAAGGGGTACACGGGCAGCAGTAGACAGGTCAGTGGAGGCCTAGTGGAAGGAGGGACCGCAGACAGGCTTCGAAGCCCTAACATAATAAATTGGGCTGCCTGTAGGCAGTTTAAAATTGGTTCCAGGGGAACACGGGCAGCAGTAGACAGGTCAGTGGAGGCCTAGTGGAAGGAGGGACCGCAGACAGGCTTCGAAGCCCTAACATAATAAATTGGGCTGCCTGTAGGCAATTTAAAATTGGTTCCAGGGGAACACGGGCAGCAGTAGACAGGTAAGTGGAGGCCTAGTGGAAGGAGGGACCGCAGACAGGCTTCGAAGGCCTAACATAATAAAATGGGCTGGCTGTAGGCAATTTAAAATTGGTTCCAGGGGAACACGGGCAGCAGTAGACAGGTAAGTGGAGGCCTAGTGGAAGGAGGGACCGCAGACAGGCTTCGAAGGCCTAACATAATAAATTGGGCTGCCTGTAGGCAATTTAAAATTGGTTCCAGGGGAACACGGGCAGCAGTAGACAGGTAAGTGGAGGCCTAGTGGAAGGAGGGACCGCAGACAGGCTTCGAAGGCCTAACGTAATAAAATGGGCTGGCTGTAGGCAATTTACAATTGGTTCCATGGGAACACGGGCAGCAGTAGACAGGTCAGTGGAGGCCTAGTGGAAGGAGTGACGGCAGACAGGCATCAAAGGCCTAACATCATAACATTGGGCTGTTGGCAATTTAAAATTGGTTCCAGGGGTACACGGGCAACAGAGGTCTGGTCAGTGGAAGTCTAGTGGAAGGAGTGACGGCAGACAGGCATCAAAGGCCTAACATAATAACAATTGGCTGTTGGCAATTTAAAATTGGTTCCAGGGGTACACGGGCAACAGTGGTCTGGTCAGTGGAAGTCTAGTGGAAGGAGTGACGGCAGACAGGCTAAGAAGGCCTAACATAACAAAATTGGGCTGGCTGTAGGCAAGTTTAAATTGGTTCCAGGGGAACACGGCCAGCAGTGGCCTGGTCAGTGTTGTAGTTGTAGAAAGAACGGACCGCAGACAGGCTTCGAAGGCCTAACATAACAAAAATGTCAAAACAATGGTATTGTCAGTGCCAGGCATTGAAGGATGTCAGCGCATAGACTAAACATTGGTGAAGCTGTGAGAGATAATTTTGCTAGTGGTAGAGCACTGTTTGAGCTGGGGGGGGAACTGTCTTGTGGCCGGCGGTACAGGCCCAGGGCCCCTCATATTACAATGGTGTGTCTGACGTTGGGTGCGCACCACCACCGCCAGAGACACTTTATTGTACTATGAGGGACCCAGTGGCAGTGCCGTCGACCAAAAGCGGGCACACCCACCTCTTCAGACAAACAGCACTCTCACGGGTGCTGGCGCAAAGTGGCGATACCACGGCCCCGTGTGGGGAGTTTGGCCATTTTGTTAGGAGTAAACATGTCGTATGCTGGACAATCAGGTGCAGAAAATTACGAGATTGGAAAAGTCATTCAGAAGAGTCCACAGGCAAGACCTTTTCATAGGAAAGTTAGGTGTCAGCCGGGCAATGTGGGGCAAAAGATTTCGAAATCCAGTTGTGGTTCATTTTAATGAAGGTTAGATCATCTACATTTTGGGTAGCAAGACGAGTCCTTTTTTCAGTTAGTATTGAACCTGCAGCACTGAATACTCTTTCTGATAGGACACTAGCTGCCGGGCAATCAAGCTCCTGCAATGCATATTCTGCCAATTCTGGCCAGGTGTCTAATTTGGATGCCCAGTAATCAAATGGGAATGACGGTTGAGGGAGAACGTCGATAAGGGATGAAAAATAGTTTGTAACCATACTGGACAAATGTTGTCTCCTGTCACTTTGAATTGATGCTGCAGTACCTGTCCTGTCTGCGGTCATAGCAAAATCACTCCACAACCTGGTCAGAAAACCCCTCTGGCCAACGCCACTTCTGATTTCTGCCCCTCTAACACCTCTGGTCTGCTGGTCCCTGGAGCTCGTGTGAGAACGATCACGGGCGCTGTGTGCAGGGAATGCCAGAAGCAAACGGTCAACAAGAGTTGATTGTTTTGTTGCTAATATTAGTTCCAAGTTCTCATGTGGCATAATATTTTGCAATTTGCCTTTATAGCGAGGATCAAGGAGGCAGGCCAACCAGTAATCGTCATCGTTCATCATTTTTGTAATGCGTGTGTCCCTTTTGAGGATACGCAAGGCATAATCCGCCATGTGGGCCAAAGTTCCAGTTGTCAAATCTGCGGTTGTGCTTGGTTGAGGGGCAGTTGCAGGCAAATCTACGTCACTTGTGTCCCTCAAAAAACCAGAACCCGCCCTTGCCACGCCACCAATTTCCAATGACCCCGGGAAAGCTTCCTCATTAAAAATATACTCATCCCCATCATCATCCTCATCCTCCACCTCCTCTTCGCCCGCTACCTCGTCCTGTACACTGCCCTGACCAGACAATGGCTGACTGTCATCAAGGCTTTCCTCTTCCTCTGGTGCAGACGCCTGATCCTTTATGTGCGTCAAACTTTGCATCAGCAGACACATTAGGGGGATGCTCATGCTTATTATGGCGTTGTCTGCACTAACCAGCCGTGTGCATTCCTCAAAACACTGAAGGACTTGACACATGTCTTGAATCTTCGACCACTGCACACCTGACAACTCCATGTCTGCCATCCTACTGCCTGCCCGTGTATGTGTATCCTCCCACAAAAACATAACAGCCCGCCTCTGTTCGCACAGTCTCTGAAGCATGTGCAGTGTTGAGTTCCACCTTGTAACAACGTCTATGATTAGGCGATGCTGGTGAAGGTTCAAAGAACGCTGATAGGTCTGCATACGGCTGGAGTGTACAGGCGAACGGCGGATATGTGCGCAAAGTCCACGCACTTTGAGGAGCAGGTCGGATAACCCCGGATAACTTTTCAGGAAGCACTGCACCACCAGGTTTAAGGTGTGAGCCAGGCAAGGAATGTGTTTCAGTTGGGAAAGGGAGATGGCAGCCATGAAATTCCTTCCGTTATCACTCAATACCTTGCCTGCCTCAAGATCTACAGTGCCCAGCCACGACTGCGTTTCTTGCTGCAAGAACTCGGACAGAACTTCCGCGGTGTGTCTGTTGTCGCCCAAACACTTCATAGCCAATACAGCCTGCTGACGTTTGCCAGTAGCTGCCCCATAATGGGAGACCTGGTGTGCAACAGTGGCAGCTGCGGATGGAGTGGTTGTGCGACTGCGGTCTGTGGACGAGCTCTCGCTTCTGCAGGAGGACGAGGAGGAGGAGGAGGAGGAGGAGGAGGGGGTGCGAACGGCTACAGCCAACTGTTTCCTAGACCGTGGGCTAGTCAGAACTGTCCCAAACTTGCTGTCCCCTGTGGACCCTGCATCCACCACATTTACCCAGTGTGCCGTGATGGACACGTAACGTCCCTGGCCATGCCTACTGGTCCATGCATCTGTTGTCAGGTGCACCTTTGTGCTCACAGATTGCCTGAGTGCATGGACGATGCGCTCTTTAACATGCTGGTGGAGGGCTGGGATGGCTTTTCTGGAAAAAAAGTGTCGACTGGGTAGCTCGTAGCGTGGTACAGCGTAGTCCATCAGGTCTTTGAAAGCTTCGCTTTCAACTAACCGGTAGGGCATCATCTCTAACGAGATTAGTCTAGCTATGTGTGCGTTCAAACCCTGTGTACGCGGATGCGAGGCTAAGTACTTCCTTTTTCTAACCATAGTCTCATGTAGGGTGAGCTGGACTGGAGAGCTGGAGATCGTGGAACTAGCGGGGGTGCCGGTGGACATGGCAGACTGAGAGACGGTGGGAGATGGTATTGTTGCCACCGGTGCCCTAGATGCAGTGTTTCCTACTACGAAACTGGTGATTCCCTGACCCTGACGGCTTTGGCCTGGCAAAGAAACCTGCACAGATACTGCAGGTGGTGCGGAAAATGGTGCCCCTACACTGCCGGAAGGGATGTTGCGTTGATGAGTAGCTTCATTGGCCGAGGGTGCTACAACCTTAAGGGACGTTTGGTAGTTAGTCCAAGCTTGCAAATGCATGGTGGTTAAATGTCTATGCATGCAACTTGTATTGAGACTTTTCAGATTCTGCCCTCTGCTTAAGGTAGTTGAACATTTTTGACAGATTACTTTGTGCTGATCAATTGGATGTTGTTTAAAAAAATGCCAGACTGCACTCTTTCTAGCATCGGATACCTTTTCAGGCATTGCAGACTGAGCTTTAACCGGATGGCCACGCTGTCCTCCACCAGGTTTTGGCTTTGCCACGCGTTTTGGCCAAGATACGGGCCCGGCAGATGGAACCTGTTGCGATGTTGATGCCTGCTGCGGCCCCTCCTCCTCCGCTTCAGAACTGCTGCCGCCTGCACCCTGTTCCCCCAATGGCTGCCAATCGGGGTCAAGAACTGGGTCATCTATTACCTCTTCTTGTAGCTCGTGTGCAACTTCGTCTGTGTCACCGTGTCGGTCGGTGGTATAGCGTTCGTGATGGGGCAACATAGTCTCATCAGGGTCTGATTCTTGATCTGCACCCTGCGAGGGCAATGTTGTGGTCTGAGTCAAAGGACCAGCATAGTAGTCTGGCTGTGGCTGTGCATCAGTGCACTCCATGTCAGATTCAACTTGTAATGGGCATGGACTGTTAACTGCTTCACTTTCTAAGCCAGGGACGGTATGTGTAAAGAGCTCCATGGAGTAACCCGTTGTGTCGCCTGCTGCATTCTTCTCTGTTGTTGTTTTTGCTGAAGAGGACAAGGAAGCGACTTGTCCCTGACCGTGAACATCCACTAACGACGCGCTGCTTTTACTTTTACCAGTTTCACGAGAGGAGGCAAAAGAGCTAGAGGCTGAGTCAGCAAGATAAGCCAAAACTTGCTCTTGATACTCCGGTTTTAAAAGCGGTTTTCCTACTCCCAGAAAAGGGAGGGTTCGAGGCCTTGTGTAGCCAGACGACGAACCTGGCTCCACAGCTCCAGACTTGGGTGCAATATTTTTTTTCCCACGACCACCTGATGCTCCACCACTACCACTACCCTCATTACCAGCTGACAATGAACGCCCCCGCCACGACCTCTTCCACCAGACTTCCTCATTGTTTTAAAAATGTTACCAAACAAACGGTATTTGTTGCTGTCACACAACTTACACGGTGAGCTATAACTTCAGTATGATTTAGCTACCCCTTTACAGGTGGGTGAGACCACAACGAAAATCAGCCACAATGTTACACACTCTGTTGTTGTTGGCAACAAATGAGATGGCACACACGCAGGACTGTCACTGAAGCGCAAATGTAAATATTTATCTCCCACTGATTTGTTTGTTTTTTTTAAAAGGGAGACTTCAGAAAAAAAAAAAAATTAAAAAAAAAAATGATTTTTTTCAGGAATAATTTAGAAACCAAAGAAAATAAAATGATTGTTTCAGGGAGAATTTAGAAAACAAATAAAACAAAAAATAGGCTTTCTAGGGCCCACTGAGTGACAGATGACGCACACAGGAGTCAGGAGTGGCACACAAGCCCAGAGGCCAATATTAATCTCCCACTGATTGATTTAGTGATTTTTTTTGGTAGATTTTGGAACCCAAATCAAGCAAAAAAATTAATAGGCTTTCTATGGCCCACTATTTGTGAGAGAGATGGCACGCTCAGGACTGGCACACAAGCCCAGAGGCCAATATTAATCTCCCATTTTTTTTTTTTTCCAGGGAAAATTTATAAACCCAATAAAAAAAATAATAATAAATAGGCTTTCTATGGCCCACTATCTGAGAGAGAGAGATGGCACGCTTAGGACTGGCACACAAGCCCAAAGGCCAATATTAATCTCCCACTGATTGATTGATTGATTTTTTCAGGTAGAATTATGAACCCAAATCAACCAAAAAAATAAATAGGCTTTCTATGGCCCACTATTTGTGAGAGAGATGGCACGCTCAGGACTGGCACACAAGCCCAAAGGCCAATATTAATCTCCCACTGATTGATTTATTGATTTTTTCAGGTAGAATTTAGAACCCAAATCAAGCAAAAAAATTAATAGGCTTTCTATGGCCCACTGAGTGAGAGATGGCACACACAGGAGTAAGGAGTGGCACACAAGCCCTGAGGCCAATATTTTTCTCCCACTGATTGATGTTGTGATTTTTTCTGGTAGATTTTGGAACCCAAATCAAGCAAAAAAATAAATAGGCTTTCTATGGCCCACTGAGTGAGAGATGACACAGACAGGGATGGCACTCTAGCAGAAATGTCAATCTTAATCTCCCACAAAAAAAAAAAAAAAAAAAGGAACTGTCCTTCAATTACTATCTCCCTGCAGTAATCTCAGCCAGGTATGGCAGGCAGCAATAAGGAGTGGACTGATGCACAAATTAAATAAAAAGTGTGGACAAACAAACAAGATAGCTGTGCAGAAAGGAAGGAACAAGAGGATTTGTGCTTTGAAAAAAGCAGTTGGTTTGCACAGCGGCGTACACACAGCAATGCAGCTATCAGGGAGCCTTCTAGGGCAGCCCAATGAGCTACAGCGCTGAGGGAAAAAAAAAAAAAAGGAGCTTCCACTGTCCCTGCACACCGAAGGTGGTGTTGGGCAGTGGAAATCGCTACAGCACAAGCGGTTTTGTGGTTAATGGACCCTGCCTAATGCTATCCCTGCTTCTGACGAAGCGGCAGCAACCTCTCCCTAAGCTCAGATCAGCAGCAGTAACATGGCGGTCGGCGGGAACTCCCCTTTATAGCCCCTGTGACGCCGCAGACAGCAAGCCAATCACTGCAATGCCCTTCTCTAAGATGGTGGGGACCAGGACCTATGTCATCACGCTGCCCACACTCTGCGTTTACCTTCATTGGCTGAGAAATGGCGCTTTTCGCGTCATTGAAACGCGACTTTGGCGCGAAAGTCGCGTACCGCATGGCCGACCACGCACAGGGGTCGGATCGGGTTTCATGAAACTCGACTTCGCCAAAAGTCGGCGACTTTTGAAAATGTTCGACCCGTTTCGCTCAACCCTACTAATTAACCATATATTTTTTTTGCCACTTGAATTAAAAAGAGAAACCTACACATGTTTGGTATCTGCGTACTTGTACTGACCTGGAGAATCATATTTCCAGGTCAGGTTTTCCCTATTGCGAACATGGTAAATAACCCCCCCCCCCCCCAAAACTACTCTGGAGTTGTATTTTTTTGCCATTTCAATGCATTTGGATTATTTTCCGCTTTCCAGTGCATCCCATGATAAAATGAATGATGTCATTCAAAAGTACTTGTCCCACAAAAAAAAAAAAAAAAAAAAGCTCTCATGGCCATGGGGACAGAAAAATAATGTTATCGTTCCTGGAAGAAATGGAGGAAAAAAAAAAAAGAAAATTGCCTGGTCATTAAATGGTTATGGGTCTAAAGACTTTCAGGCGGGTTCCGTTTGCAAACTTAAGAAATAATCATACTTCGGGAACTATAGAAGCATCTGACTAAAATACCTAAAACTTAATACCTAACTTTTGGCAACGACTGTTTACCTTTTTTTTTGCCAGTGATAGAGGGGCTGGACACAGAAATTATAGGTATGTGCTTTTTTTTTTTTCAGATGTCTGCTGCAACTGTCAACATATTACGTCCTCCATCCAGCAGGTATGATTTCTAAGTATTTTTTTTATTAATAAGAAAATGCTATGACTTGTTGTGAAGTGAACGATGCACATTTTGTTAACTTTCATTATTCATAGAACATTAGATTTATTGATTCTGAATTATTATTTTTTTTTAATCTAGGAAGACTATTGCGTCTAACGTGCCACGAACACGATCCAGCCAGAAAAACAAACCCAAAATGGTACAGTATTGATTTTTTTTAAATGTAAAAAGCCTCCGTTACTATGCTGTGCTGTATCCTAGTGAAAGGCCAAATTGCTCTTTACCTTGTGCTTTCATTTTTGCTTTGCAAGTCAATAATTGAGTGGGCTCAGATGACAATGATCAGACTGTAAAAAGGTTTGTCTGTTTCCATTTAAGCACAGAGATGAGTATTCATTTTATTACAGCTGTTTCTCAACTTTCCAAACCTAGTACCACCGAATGACAAGACGTTCCTACCAAGTACACCCAAATAAAGGGATCACTCTGAAATGTTAACATAATGACTCTGCACACACTGTCGTCCAAGTCTCGGGTCTGGAGCCTTTAACGGGTTTTCACTACTAGGACAACCCCTTCTCGATGTAAATGTTTGGCCCCCATAATATAAAAAAGCTTATATTCTTCTCCCATGCCAGCACCGTTCCAGTGGTGTCGGCCCTCGCAGTCCTGGGGCTGTCGTGCATTTGCATGACACGTGATGCCTGATGTCCAACCAGCGCTGGCGTCTCTTTTCCATCTTTGTAGGAATTGAACATGAACAGAGAGTCCGGGCTGCAGCTGATCTCTCACTTCTTGTTCATGTTCAATTCGTGTGAAGGTGGAGACAGTGACGCCAGCGCTGATTTGGCGCTGGGCACCATGTGTCATGCAACCGCATCACAGCCCCGGGACCACGAGTGTCGACACCACTGGAACGACATCAGCACAGGACGTGAGCATAAGCATTTTTTTTATAGGGGCCAAATAGTTAGATTGAAAAGGTGTTGTCTTGGTAGTGGACAACCCTTTAAGATTTCACAGGAAGAATAGCACATCGTGCAGCTCTATTCTTTACATCAAAACGATGCAACCCCACTGGACCCCATTATTAGTCAATCTCATTTCTTTGTGGGGAGATCTGTATGATGGATTTGACATTGTGTGATTTTCTTCTGATGCAAATATGATAATTAAGTGGTCTGCAAGTGTTATGCAAAATTTTCCAATACAGTGAGTGAGCTAAGTATTTAACACTTCACAGATTTAGTAGATATATTTCTAAAGGTGCTATTGGCATGAAATCCTCACCAGATGTATGTAACAACCCATACAATCCATACATGCAAATAAATCAAACCATAGATGTAAATAAATTAAATGTGTAATGAGAAATGACACTGGGAAAATGTATTGAACACGCTTACTGAAACATAATTAATAGTGATGAGTGAATATACTCGTTACTCGAGATTGCTTTAGCACGCTCGGGGGTCCTCCGAGTATTTTTTTTTTTTTAGTGCTCGGAAGATTGTTTTTCTTGCCGCAGCTGAATGATTTACATCTGTTAGCCAGCTTGATTCCATGTGGGGGTTCCCTAGCAACCAAGCAACCCCCACATTTACTTATGCTGGCTAACAGATGTAAATCATTCAGCTGTGGCAAGAAAAACAAAATCTCCGAGCACTAAAAAATACTCGGATGACCCCCGAGCATGCTCAAGAAATCTCGAATAACAAGTATATTCGCTCATCATTAATAATTAATACTTGATACAAAAGCCTGTGTTGACATCTTCAAAACTCCTCCTGTATGGAGAAACTAGCTGCATGAGCCCCACACAATGATGCTCCCACTTCCGAACGTCACTGTTGGTATGGTGACTTAATATGGTGTGTATTATGGCATCCAAAGAGTACAATTTTGGTCTCCTCTGACCAGACTATATTCTCCCAGTATGTCACAATCTTGTATAAATGTTGTTGAGCCAACTTTAGATGTGGTTGAACATGCTTTTTTGTTCAGCAATGGAGGCATATGTGGTGAGTGTGCATACAGGACATGGAGAGCAATACCTAGTTGTTTCAATGGAAACTAGATCTACTAGTTAGTGATAAGCGAATACTCTCGTTACTCGAGATTTCTCGAGCATACTTGGGGGTCCTCCGAGTATTTTTTAGTGCTCGGAGATTTAGTTTTTCTTGCTGCAGCTGAATGATTTACATCAGTTAGCCAGCATAAGTACATGTGGGGATTCCCTAGCAACCAGGCAACCCCCACATGTACTTATGCTGGCTAACAGATGTAAATCATTCAGCTGCTGCAAGAAAAACTAAATCTCCGAGCACTAAATACTCGGAGGACCCCCAAGTATGCTCGAGAAATCTTGAGTAACGAGTATATTCGCTCATCACTATAGATAATACAAACATTGATCTCTTTGGCATTACCTCAACTCGCCGTGTTTGGAGGAAGAGAAATGCTGCCTATGACCCTATGCTAACACGGTACCAAGATATATTTCTTTCCTGTATGACCCAAAGAACAGTCCCAACTGTCAAGCATAGAGGTGGAAACATTATGTTTTGTGGGTGTTTCTCTGGGCACAGGACTACTTCACCACATCAGTGGGAGAATGGATGTAGCCATGTACCGTAAAATCCTGAGTGACCACCTCCTTCCCTCTGCCAGGACATTAAAAATGGGTCATGGCTCATCACTACTGCTAATTCTAGCTCTTTTTGTAGCTCTCCACAGGTGGTCCTTGGCTTTTTGATAACTCTTCAGATATTTCTTTTAACGCCGATCTCTAAAATCTTGTGGGGAGCACCTGGCCATAAATGGTTTATGGTGAAATTTTGTTCTTTTCACTTCCAGATTGTGACCCCAAATAGTGATCATTGGAACCTTCACTGTTTCAGAAATTCTGTCAATGCCATCAGTGTGTTTTGCAAGAATAAGGTTGCAAAGGTCTTGAAGCAGCTCACTGGTTTAACCCATCATAAGAAGTTTCTTGTGTGGCACCTTGGTAATGATAGATTTTTTTATAGGCAATCAGTTGAACCAGCTGATATTATTTTTAATGAAGTGGCAGGATTGCTTTATTACTTATAGATTTCAGCTGGTGTTATGACTTTTCGTGTCTTTTGCACCTTTCTTACTTCATGTGTTATAATGAAAAATTACACATAGAAAAAGGATTTTTACACATACCTTAATTTATTGACATCTGTAGCTTGATTTCTTTGCCTGTGTGGATTGGATGGTTTGTTAACGACATCTGGTGGTGCAGTTTATAGTCCGATTTTAGGTTGCTCACCGGGGGAGGAGGGGTGGCACTGAATCACAGGAGGCAGGGTCGCTGCTTCAAGAGGCCGGTGGCAGCAGTGGTCTTTCCTAAAGATGTCGACGATGATAGTAGTAGCCCCCTTTCCCTTTATATTTATTTTTTCTCTGTGGTGTGTTCAGGAAAATGGCCGGCAGAGTCTGTGCATCCTCAGATTGAGATCTCGAGACGAGATATCTTCCCCCGAGAATTCAATCTGCCCATGCGCCACCTTCTGCGGACATTTTCTGAAAGCCCATCAAAGGGAAATCAATGGGATATCCCATCCTTCAAGCCCAAGACCCACAGTATTGCCCAACTCTTGACACTGGCCTCCTGAAGCAGCAACCCTGCCTCCTCCTGTAACCCCTCTCCACAGCAGCCGCCCGCACTTCCAGGTAAGCTACCTCCAGATTATAAGGAGCACCCTCATGTTCCTCCCAAATTTGGGGGAAAAAAGTGTCTTATAATCCAAAAAATATTGTATATTTACTTTAGAAAATTGGTGATGTGTAAAATACTTATTTCACCCGTTGTGTAGCTTTCCCACTTAACTAGGTCATGCTTCTACTGATGCCGTTTGGATATTAAAAATAGAAATTTGTCTTCCCAGTAACATTGTTACGATTAATCCTCCATATCAGCACCACATGTTAAGATTTCCCATTGGTAATCCAGTGGGGACAGGAAGAACAAGAGGATAAAATCCCATCTTCTCTGACAATCTCCATTGACTTTCAGATAACCTTAGTCCTACCAGTGGCCTCAGTGTCTTTCACAACCCTCAACCAATTAAATCCCGCTTAGGGCAGGGTCTGATAGGCTACCTGTCAGTCAAATACTTACAGGTTACATAAATAACTGTGCTCTCACAAATTGTACAGTATTACAGGGGTGGACAGAAATCATGGGGCACTTTTAGCCTATAAAAATGGGCTGAAAATGTCAACTTATACTCGAGAATATATGGTATGTATTTTAGTTTTTAAAAATATAGGAATATCACACACTTATATCGGCAAAACAAAAAGATACTATAACAGTGACCTAACAATGAAGCCCCATGTGTCAAAAAGAAAGACACAAAAATCACTTGAATATTCCATGGAGAAAAAAATGTTACAGCTCTATAAACTGCATGTATGAAAAATTCTGAAACTATCCCGAGTCTTGAACTGGTTTTGTTAATTTATAACCATTTTATTTTCATTTTGGTTGCATTGGATCATTAGAAATCATTGCAAACGTGCCCCTTCTGTTCTTTAGTTGGGGGCTTCCATTGTTTTATTATACCTTGACACCTCTTGACTTCGGCAGGCTGTAAACTATAAAGAGAGCAGTCCTTCCGGGAGTGACATAAGCTGGCTCTTAGAATCTTCTAGAAAATCCCTAGCAAAATCTGTTGACTACAGTCGTAAAAGGCAAAAGAGTAAAAGTAAGCTTAAAGGTAACACAAGTCATTTTTACACCATAAAATGGCACAAATGTTTTATCACTTAAAAGGGAGTCTGTTATTTGCTTTTTGTCATTTTATCTGGGAGCAGTATAATGTAGAGACAGGCCCTGATTTCAGCGATGTGTCAGTTATTGGGCATCAAACTTATCAGCAGATTATCACTAGAGGACTAGTAAACCTTCTGTAGGTAGTCCAACAGTCATGAGCTTGGTATAACCCCGCCCACACCACTGATTGGTAGCTTTCTACGTATGTTGGGCGTTTTCCTGAAGCTGCCAATCAGTGTGGGTGGGCGGGGTTATACCGTTTAGAAAACTGTTAAATCTGCAGCAGATAAAAAAAGGGATTTTATCAAAACTGCATCAATCAGCTCAGTAAGTGATACTTCACTGCAATTGTGGTCTCTGCCCCTACATCGTGCTGCTCTGATGAGGCAGCGAAAACCTGGTGACAGATTCCCTTTAATTAGATTCTGTTACCAGTATTCTATTATGTATACAAAACAATACCAGGGCTAGACACTGTTCACCCCATTCGCTTCTATGGTTCAAATAAATTAAAGGGAACCTGTCATGTTTCGAAAGACTATGCCTGCATATACTGTATAGGGTCAATCTGCAGAGTAATAGCGTTACATTGTTACTGAAAACAGTTGCTTTGTGAAAATAAACTTTTTTCTCTCTCGAGCCGCCGGCTTTCAGTTGTAGATGCGAATCTAGAGTGGCTACAGTCATTGCTCAATACACAGTGAGTGCCATCTGTAAGCAAACCCCGGCACTTAATTTCCTTCCGCTAGCCAGGTTTTTGGTTAGTATTCTAGTAACCCCATATCTGTCTCTTAATATCATTTTTTGACATGACGGGTTCCCTTAAAATTTTATGAGGGTTAATGCAAGATATCTGTACTCTGTTAAATTGTAAGGCTACGTTCACACTAGCGTTCGGCCAGTGTGCGTCGCGCTAGCGTCGGGCGACGCACGCGTCATGCGCCCCTATGTTTAACATGGGGGACGCATGCGTTTTTGCTTGTTGCGTTTTCCGACACGTGCGTCTTTTTTTACGCTAGCGTCGGACCAAGAAAACGCAACAAGTTGCATTTTTCTTGCGTCCGATTTTCGTCAAAACGACGCACGCGTCGAAAAACGCAGCGTTTTTGCGTGCGTTTGCACGCGTTTTTCGGTGCGTTGTGCGTCGCGTCGCCGACGCAGCGGCGCACAACGCTAGTGTGAACGTAGCCTAATACAAGACTAGGAAGTTGGATAGACACTTTTTTATATTAGCAATATATTCAAAAAAACCTATAAAATCTTTTTAATTTTGTTGCCTTTGTGCAATAAGTAAATAAATTAGCCCAACTAAGCCTTGCCCACAAACTGAAGTGAGAAGTTTGTATACGCAGTACTTACTTTGTTTTAATTCTTTCAGTACTTCCCCTGTCTTCGTACAGTTCTGAGGATGAAATAAAGCCCCCAAAGATGGTAAGTTATTTTTTTTTTTAATCTTTTGGGTAATAATACTAATGATGACAATATATCAGCTTCTATTACATTTATTTTCTTTGCAAACTTTTTATTTTAGATTCATTGAAGCAAATTGTCCTTATGTACAATGTCCTACCATATAGTGCAGGGATAGGGAACTTCCCATTCGCTGGCAGATTCCCAGGTGCGACAACAAAGTTTTTGCCGGCTGCCAGCCCTTTAAATCTCTTCTTGCACTGTAAGCGCAGGCAGGCAGCATTCATTAGTGTCAGGCAGCATTCGTCCTGACACTGGCTAGTGACAGCTTCTGCATATACTCTGTGGGTGGAATTTGTTTGCAATGCGTGCCGTTCACAAAGATGATGATGGCACTAACAGCATCCCCAGTGTGGTTTCCTGTGATGTACAGTGGGTACGGAGAGTATTCAGACCCCTTTAACATTTTCAGTTTGTTTCATTGCAGCTATTTGGTAAATTCAAGAAAGTTTTTTTTTTCTCATTTAATGTACACTCTGCATCCCATCTTGACTGAAAAAAAAACCAGAAAGGTAGACATTTTTGCAAATTTATTAAAGAAAAACGGAAATATCACATGGTCATAAGTATTCAGACCCTTTGCTCAGAATTGAGTAGAAGCACCCTTTTGAGCTAGTACAGCCATGAGTCGTCTTGGGAATGATGCAACAAGTTTTCTCTAGTCACCTTCCACGACGGCATATGGAGGTTGTCTCTTTGCCCTAATGGGGAACAGGAAACACAGAGAGGTTAAAAGGACCTCCCACCTCCCACTCGCCAGTGTCTTTCCTGTTCCCCATAGGACAGGGAGAGGTTTCCATATGCTGTAGTGGCCTGCGACTACAGTTATTACAGGTTTTACCTGTTTAGCCGGGCAGCTAGTGGTCGCTCCGTGCCTCTCCTTGTGCTGCTCCCGTCGTCCTGCTTGTCAGGTACCTCGGGACTCTTCCCGGCCTTCCTGCGCCCCCGTGAGGGTAAAGCAGGCCGGGATCCCCAGCTGGGATCCTCTCTGAGCTTCCCGGCTTCCTCCCCTCCATGCTCGGTTCGGCGTTCCAGAAGTGACGTCAGCGGTCACGCACGCGTCACTTCCGGTTTTCTCGTGTCTCCCTGAAGCCGGTACTTCCGGGTTTCGCCGGCCGGCGTTGTCAGAGCAATGGCGTCCCTCACGTGGATCTGGAGGGGGACTCTTGTCGCTGGAGGCAGATGCTACGAGTGCTGCTTCATAAAAGCCTGCTGAATCACCACTGAAGGTAAGACTAAATCTCTTCAGCATGGATGGTTCTTTATGCCCTGCGTCTGCAGAGCCCAGCGCTGCCCCTGCTACTGTGAGTACGCAGGGACTGGATCCGGGAGGTAGTTTATTAGGGGTTAGCTCCTCATTCTCCTCTCCCTTTCTGTTTGAGGGAGAAAAGTCTGCCCCTAGAGCTACTATTAGGAAGAAATGTCCGGTCTGTTCTACAAAACTCCCTCCTATCTGGGATAAAAAACTCTGCCAGCCGTGTACTGACAGGATAGTTAAAGCTGAGCAACCATCCCTTCTAGATGAGATTCGCTCTCTAGTTAAACAGGAGGTACAATCTTCCTTAGCGGCTTTTACACCTCCACCTCTGCCACCGCATTCCCCAGCTAAGAGGAAGATTCATGTCGTAGAATCTGATTCAGACCACTCCTTTTCTTCATCTGCTGGCTGGGAAGATCCAGCATCCCCTAAGGCTGAGGTCAGGAAATACCTCTTTTCCTCGGATTATATTGAGGACCTGGTGTCTGCTGTTCGTAACACCATGGGGCTTGAAGAGGAACCTGTACCACAGTCCATACAGGATCATATGTTTGGTGGGCTCAGATCGGAGAAAAGGGCAGGGTTTCCCGTTCACGCCAATGTTGTTAATATGATTGAGCAGGAATGGGAACTTCCTGAAAAGCGCCTTAATATGTCTTCAGAGATGAAACATAGATTTCCTCTAGAAGGTGATTTTGTCAAACTTGACATTCCCAAGGTTGATGTGCAGGTGGCCAGGGTTGCTAAAAGAACGGCACACTCCCCTTTGAGGATTCTTCACAATTAAAAGATCCTATGGACAGGAAGATTGAGAGCCTCCTAAAGAAGTCTTGGGAAACTTCTATGTCTGTCCTCAAAGTTAATATCGCATCAACCTGTGTGGCTAGGGCCCTCTCCTGCTGGCTAGAGAAATTAGAATCTCACATATCTCAAGGTACATCTAGAGGTGAGATGTTGGATTCACTTCCTATACTGCATAAAGCTACTGGGTTTCTGGCTGATGCATCTCTGGAATCCGTCAGGATTGCTGCCAGATCTTTAGTGCTTTCCAACTCCGCCAGGAGAGCCCTCTGGCTTAAATTATGGAGTGGTGATATCACCTCTAAGGCTAAATTATGTGCTATTCCCTTTAAAGGAGACTATGTCTTTGGTCCAGCTTTAGACGATATTCTTGACAAAGCTACGGACAAGAAAAAAGCACTCCCGGAGCAAAAACAACCGAAAAAACGTTTTTTTCGTGGCCCACTGTCTCAACCCTCTCAACCGAGAGGTAAAGGCAAAACCGGCAGGTGGAGCTATGCAAAAGGTAGCGGGAAAAACATATTTGTCTCTCAACAACAGCAGCAGCAGCAGTCATTCCAACAAGATAAACAATGACTCCGACCCGGTGGGGGGAAGACTCTCAAAATATGTGGATCAGTGGGAGAACATCACCAGTTCCCACTGGGTCCTCAATGTCATCAAGGAGGGCCTATTGATCGAGTTAATTTCCCCCCCCTCAGGGTCTAAAGATTACTACCCTTTCAGCAAGAGATCACAATTTATTAACATTAGGTCTCAGAGATCTTCTAACATCAAACGTGATCTCCCCAGTTCCTCAATTGGAATGGGGTCTGGGACATTATTCCCGTCTATTCCTGGTACCCAAACCATCTGGGGAAGTCCGTATAATTATAAATTTAAAGGGTCTGAATCAGCATGTGAAATATCGAAGGTTCAAGATGGAGTCCGTAAGATCAGCCATTCCTTTAATAGGTCAACACTCCTTTATGGCAACCATCGACCTAAAGGACGCATATTTTCACATTCCTATTCACCCGAGACACAGAAAATATCTCAGGTTTGCGATACAGGGGAGTCTTCAGGTGGAGCACTATCAGTTTGGAGTCCTTCCCTTCGGCATTTCATCAGCTCCAAGGGTGTTCTCCAAAGTAATGGCAGAGGCGGTGTCATTTATCTGGAGACAAAGGGTCTGTATAGTGCCTTATCTGGACGATCTGCTGATAGTAGCTCCCACCGAGATAACCCTGATATCCCATGTGTCAGCTACATTAGAGATATTGAAGTCTCTGGGTTGGGTTCCGAATATAAAGAAATCTCAGCTTCAACCCTCAAAAACCAGGAAGTTTTTAGGAGTGGTTCTGGACTCGGCAAAGCAAATGTGCTTTCTTCCAGACGATCACAGACTACCATTAGTAGTAAAGATCAGGAAATACAAAGAGATGAGATCTCCTACACTCCGGGAGGGGATGTCGCTCCTAGGCTCCATGACAGCCTGCATTCAGTCGGTGGCTTGGGCTCAAGCACACTCAAGAATCCTTCAAACCCACATTCTGGACAATTGAGATGGTCATCCCGGCTCTCTAACCAGAAGGATTCACACACCAGGTCGGGTGAAAGCATCCTTAACATGGTGGATGAAATCCAAGATCCTTCTCAGGGGTGTGAGTTGGATTCAGTTCCCAATAACCACGATCAAAACAGATGCCAGCAAAAGAGGCTGGGGAGCCATGATAAATCAGGTTCCTTATCAGGGTCTTTGGGACCAGTCAGTCAGAGAGAAATCGTCAAATTTTTGAGAACTCAAAGCTGTGGAAGAAGCTCTTAGCAGCAAATCGTCAGATTTCTGGACAACATGTCCTGATATACTCGGACAACATGACCACGGTGGCCCATATCAAACATCAGGGCAGTACAAAATTCGCCAGCCTAAAACAGGTGTCTGCTCGAATTTTTGCCTTGGCCGAAAAACATTTACTGTCCCTGACGGCAACTCACCTGAAAGGTACTGCCAATACTCAGGCAGATTATCTGAGCCGCCAGGATATTCATCCGGGCGAATGGAGCCTGGATCGTCAAACATTCAATTTTCTACTAAACAAGTGGGGTCTCCCGAAGGTCAACCTCTTTGCCTCTTACCAAAATGCAAAAGTCGAAACATATTTCTCATGGATCCAAGAGGAAATCCCAGAGCCATAGATGCCTTAGTTCAAGATTGGCACTTTCATCTGGCCTACGCGTTTCCACCAATCCCGATCCTTGCAAAAGTGCTGCGGAAAATACGGATGGAAGGGACGCCAACTATTCTGGTTGCTCCATTTTGGCCCAAGAGAAGTTGGTTCAACCTGATCATCCAACTACAAGTGGACGGACCAGTGATGTTACC
The DNA here is from genome assembly GCF_032444005.1 of Ranitomeya imitator. Classification (NCBI taxonomy): domain Eukaryota; kingdom Metazoa; phylum Chordata; class Amphibia; order Anura; family Dendrobatidae; genus Ranitomeya; species Ranitomeya imitator. The sequence continues at coordinate 292,981,332 of NC_091287.1, read as the reverse complement.
GACGAAACACAATCTCCTCTCTCAGGGGCCAGTTCTCCACTCAGACCCTCAGAAGTGGAATTTGGCGGTGTGGTTTCTGAGGCCCAGGTGTTGAAAGCAAAGGGGTTATCAAACTCTGTCATAGCTATGCTACAAAAATCCAGAAAACCCGTAACGAACGCCATTTACAATAAAATCTGGAAAAAGTTTTCATCTTTTTGTCTGCCTAACCCTCCAGACCCTCTTAGGCCAGATATACCTAAGATATTAGATTTTTTACAAAAAGGCTTGGAGATTGGTCTAAAACCCAGTACTCTGAAGTCCAGGTTTCTGCGCTCAGTTCTATCTTTGATCAAGATTTAGCAGGCCATCGTTGGATCAAAAGATTCATGACCTCAGCAATTAGAATAAACCCTAGGAAACAAGTCATTGTGCCTCCATGGGATCTTAATATTGTGCTTCTAGGTCTTGCAGGTCCGCCCTTTGAACCTCTGTCTACCTGTTCCCCACAGAATCTTGCTTACAAAACTGTTTTTTTGATAGCCATAACTTCAGCCCGAAGAGTGGGTGAGTTACAGGCCTTGTCAATAAGAGAACCTTATCTACTGGTTAGAGAAGACTCAGTAGTACAACACATTTTCAAATGGTGGTTACCATAGAAAAAAGAAGTGAGAAAGAAGTACTAATAAAAACAATATATTTATTGAAAACTTGTTCTAAAAAATGTGTAACAATTAAGTTTAGACAATAACAGAAAAAAAGGGGGGGAGGAATGGAAAAAACCTCCAAATACCAGAGGAGGCACACCACAACACACCGGTACGGTATAGCAAGTGTATCCCAAAAATAGCTACATAATGAATCAAGGGCTACCAAAAGTATGCCAAATGAAAACAGCTGCTAGGATATAAGTGCCTTAATGACAGTGCACAGAACCATATATAAGGTAATGTAGTTTTGGAGGAAGCGAGGGGGAGGGAAAGGGGGCATATGATGACCAAGTGGGAAAAATCAGGGTATTAGCATAAAAAGTGCTAGTATAAGTCCCACTTAGTAATAAGGGAAAGCAAGTGGACTAAGTGTATTAGCAATGATAGTGCTATAATAACTGCTGGGTAATAGAAATGTCACCATATGTTTAGACTGATTGTGTCATATAGTACCAGCCTCGCTTCATAAATGAGTAAATACCTGTAGATGGTTTGTCTCAGGGATCTGTGCACGCCGAGTCCGGGTGATGTGGAAGCCTCCTGCACCCAACAAGCGCCGTTTCGCCACAAGCTTCTTCTAAATGGGGCGTGGGGCGTGGGGCATCCACGCCCCATTTAGAAGAAGCTTGTGGCGAAACGGCGCTTGTTGGGTGCAGGAGGCTTCCACATCACCCGGACTCGGCGTGCACAGATCCCTGAGACAAACCATCTACAGGTATTTACTCATTTATGAAGCGAGGCTGGTACTATATGACACAATCAGTCTAAACATATGGTGACATTTCTATTACCCAGCAGTTATTATAGCACTATCATTGCTAATACACTTAGTCCACTTGCTTTCCCTTATTACTAAGTGGGACTTATACTAGCACTTTTTATGCTAATACCCTGATTTTTCCCACTTGGTCATCATATGCCCCCTTTCCCTCCCCCTCGCTTCCTCCAAAACTACATTACCTTATATATGGTTCTGTGCACTGTCATTAAGGCACTTATATCCTAGCAGCTGTTTTCATTTGGCATACTTTTGGTAGCCCTTGATTCATTATGTAGCTATTTTTGGGATACACTTGCTATACCGTACCGGTGTGTTGTGGTGTGCCTCCTCTGGTATTTGGAGGTTTTTTCCATTCCTCCCCCCCTTTTTTTCTGTTATTGTCTAAACTTAATTGTTACACATTTTTTAGAACAAGTTTTCAATAAATATATTGTTTTTATTAGTACTTCTTTCTCACTTCTTTTTTCTATGGTAACCACCATTTGAAAATGTGTTATCCTATGTCGAAGTGACTGCAGCCTGTGCTATATATAGGACTATGGGAATAAAGACTCAGTAGTACTCAGACTTGATCCTTCTTTCCTTCCAAAAGTGGTCTCTGATTTTCATCGTTCTCAAGAAATCGTCTTACCAACCTTTTGCAACAAACCTGCAAACTCGGAAGAAAGGAGATTTAACACTCTTGATGTTCGGCGTATTCTACTACATTACTTGGATCAAACACGTGATCTTAGAATTGATCATAATCTTTTCGTCCATTCCTCAGGACAAAATAAGGGGAAGAAGGTAGCCAAGAGTACCATTGCTACATGGATTAAAAGAGCCATAACAGAATCTTACCTTGCTCAGAACAAACTACCTCCGGTAGGAATCAAGGCCCACTCAACCAGATCTACGTCGGTTTCCTGGGCAGAGAGAGCAGGCGCATCTCCGGAGCAGATCTGCAGGGCAGCTACGTGGTCCTCACTCCATACCTTCTCCAAACATTATAGATTGGATGTACTATCCAATAAGGATTTAGTCTTCGGCCGCAAAGTTCTTCAGGCCGTTGTCCCTCCCTAGTGCCAAATTAGTTGGTATTCCTCCATATGCCGTCGTGGAAGGTGACTAGAGAAAATAGAATTATTCTTACCATTAATTCGGTTTCTAGGAACCTTCCACGACGGCGCTAATTTCCCACCCTCTATATTTCCTGAATTAATTCTGGGATTCAGAAGGTAAACCGGTGCTATGGTTTCAGTTGTAAGTCACTGGCGAGTGGGAGGTCCTTTTAACCTCTCTGTGTTTCCTGTTCCCCATTAGGGCAAAGAGACAACCTCCATATGCCGTCGTGGAAGGTTCCTAGAAACCGAATTAACGGTAAGAATAATTCTATTTTTCACACCTGGATTTGGGGTTCCTCTGCCATTCTTCCTTGCAGATCCTCTCCATTTCTGTCAGGTTGGATGGTGAACGTTGGTGGACAGCCATTTTGAGGTCTCTCCAGAGATGCTCAATTGGGTGTAGGCCAGGGCTCTGGCTGGGCCATTCAAGAATGGCCACATAGTTGTTCTGAAGCCACTCCTTTGTTATTTTAGCTGTGTGCTTAGGGTCATTGTCTTGTTGAAAGGTGAAACTTCGGCCAAGTCTGAGGTCCAGAGCACTCTGGAAGAGATTTTCATCCAGGATATGTCTGTACTTGGCCTCATTCATGTTTCCTTCAATGGCAACCAGTCATCCTGTCCCTGCAGCTGAAAAACACCCCCATAGCATGATGCTGCCACCACCATGTTTCACTGTTGGGATTGTATTGGGCAGGTGATGAGCAGTGCCTGGCTTTCTCCACACATACCGCTTAGAATTATCACCAAAAAGTTCTATCTTCATTTCATCAGACCTGAGAACTTTATTTCTCATAGTCTGGGAGTCCTTAGTGTGTTTTTTTTTTTTTTTAGCAAACTATGCGGGCTTGCATATGTCTTGCACTGAGGAGAGGCTTTCATCTGGCCACTCTGCCATAAAGACCCGACTGGTGGAGGGCTGCAGTGATAGTTGACTTTGTGGAACTTTCTCCCATCTTCCTACTGCATCTGTGGTGCTTAGCCACAGTGATCTTGGGGTTCGTCTTTTACCTCTCGCACCAAGGCTCTTCTCCCACGATTGCTCAGATTGGCTAGACAGCCAGGTCTAGGAAGACTTCTGGTGGTCCCAAACTTCTTTAATTTAAGGATTATGGAGGCCATTGTTCTCTTAGGAACCTTGAGTACTGCAGAAATTCTTCGGTAACCTTGGCCAAATCTGTAAATTGCCACAATTGTCTCTGAGCTCCTTGGCCAGTTGCTTTGACCTCATGATTCTCATTTGGTCTGACATGCACTGTGATCTGTGAGGTCTTATATAGACACTTGTGTACCTTTCCAAATCAAGTCTTATCAGTTTAATTAAACACAGCTGGACTCCAATGAAGAAGTAGAACGATCTCAAGGAGGATCACAAGGAAATGGACAGCATATGACTTAAATATGAGTGTCAGAGCAAAGGGTCTGAATATTTATAACCATGTGATATTTCAGTTATTCTTTTTTAATAAATTTGAAAAAAATTCTACATTTCTGCTTTTTTTATTTTTTTTTTTTAGTCAAGATGGGGTGCAGAGTGTACATTGGGAAAAAAGCAAACTTTTTTTTTTTAATTTACCAAATGGCTGCAATGAAAGTGTGAAAAATTTAAAGAGGTCTGAATATTTTCCACACCATTTGTTCCAGCACCAACGTCTGTGATGTATATGCTTTAGCATCTCCTATGTGAGGTGTAGGCTCCTGCCCCAGCTTCTCCTATTTTATTATTTATTTATACAGCACCATTAATTCCATGGTGCTGTACATGAGAAGGGGTTACATAACAAGTTATAGATATCATTTACAGTAAACAAATTTACGATGACAGGCTGGTACAGAGGGGAGAGGATCCTGTCCTTGCGGACTTACATTCTACTGGATAATGGGGAAGACACAGAAGGTCAGGGGTGCAGCAGCTCCGGTGGTGGTGAGGCCTCCGCTCGAGTGGTGGTGAGTAGTGATGAGTGAGTGTACTCGTTGTTTGGGTGACCTCCGAGTATTTGTTAGTGTTCGGATATT